>NW_014569805.1:24511-36359 GCF_001313835.1 Polistes canadensis
AATGAAATAATTGTATATTATAAAATAAATTATAAAATCATCTCCCCATACTCTCGTGGTGTTAATTTATTAATCGTTTACACAATGAATTTTGGAATTATAATATTATGTATTCTATTCAATATGAAACACTTAATAATCTCTTTTATATTAGATTTATAAAATATTTTTGCGTCGCAAATCGATCAAAATCCATGTTTGATATGATAAACGGATTTTGTTGTAAAAAAAATATATGTAAAAATATCATGAACTTTATTAAACTACACGCGAGATAACAGATTTTTTCTCAAAATAGCCAATGTATGCTATTTAATGTGTTAACAAATGCATTGAACACTCACGTGTAAGTGGAAAAGTAATAAAAAATACAAAACAAAGATAAAAATTGGCAAAAAAGAAATTCTGATAAGATATATATATATATATTTTACCCTGTTTGATGATAATTTGCTAACACATATTATTCACATATGCGTATAATTTTATATAATAATTAAAGATTAATCATGTAATATGTGTGTGTGTGAAAATATATTTAAATTTTAATATTTTATAGGCTATGGTATAAGCGGACAAACTCATGATAAAATCGAGACAAAGGTTTTTAATGAATCTGCAAAGATTGGAAAGGAATTACTACCACCTACAAATGCCAATTTAAATCCCAATTCTAACAATATAGTTACTCAACCATTACAAGTAGATTCTAAACAGTCATCTTTAACATCTAATGCAAATGCAACAGATCCACAAATAAAAGATACTGTTGCATCAAATGCAGCAGCTATTAAAAAGGAAGATTCTGCTTTGCCGAATACTCCGATCAATGAAACTACATCTGCAAATACACTCGTCGATCAAAGTACAGCAAAAAATATTGAAAATGATTCTAAGAAAATAATTGAAGATTCAAATACAGATAATAATACTAAAAATGCTGTAGTAATATCTACCACCCCAAAACCTGAAACACCCACAACAATCAAAACAACCATAACAACAATAACAACAATAGCAACAACATCCAATAATACAAGCACTACTGCGGCACCACCCGTACCTTTGCCAACTCCAAAACCTGGAAAGTGGTTGCTTAATGAAAGTAATATAACTTGTATTATTGTTAGTATGGCTGTACAATTTAACGTTTCTAATTATTCTGATGAAAATAACCAGGTTTGTATAATTTCAAAAATTTCAAGAAATAATATTTTCAATTGTTTGTCATTTATATAATTTCTTTTATTATAAAATATTGTTACATTTTAGACGAAATACAAAGTATTTAATCTACCCGATAGTACAAATGAGACTAAAGTGTCTGGTTCGTGTGGAAAATTAGAACAATCTATAATTTTGCAGTGGAATGGCACTGTAAACGTAACAAATACTTTTACCCTTCACTTTTCCAAGAATGAAACTACAAAACAATATCATTTTCATCATTTAGAACTTAATGTTACTGAAGGAAGTAAGAAATGTTTTATTTTTATTAGAGAAGTACTTCTTTCTCTTTTTCTTTTCCTTTATTATTATAAATTATGTTTTAAGATTTTTATTTTGTCTATTATTAATTCATTACACTTTTTTAATTATCTTTTATATTTCAATTTTTGTTACAGATCAAACTTCTATGTTCGTACACAATGCAACGTTATTTTCTACTGGATTAAGTAACTCTTACAGATGTTTAAAAGAACAAAATTTCACTTTTGACTCTAATAAAACAAAAGGATATTTATTGATGTCTGATTTGCAATTCCAAGCTTTTAAAACCGACCAAAATGTTAATTTTGGTGAAGGTAAATACTATTTCTCAAAATTTATATTAAATTCGTTTTCGTTAAAAATAAATGTAAGCAATTGTTATTTTATATATAATATATAATAATAATAATATTTTTCATTTATTATTGCTGTTTAGTTAAAGACTGCAAACTGGATACACCAGACATTGTCCCAATAGCTGTGGGTTGTGCATTAGCAGTTTTGGTAATCATTGTATTGATTGCCTATCTTATAGGACGTAAGCGAAGCCAGTCACGTGGCTATCTTAGTATGTAATCTGCTTGAAGTCAGATTTTTTACTGGTCAGTTTATAATTTTTTCTTATATAAATTTTACATTACAAAAATCAGTTATACTACGAATTTATCCAATTACGCATTGTGCTCATAGACTATCAATGAATCTATACAATTAAGGTATAACTTTTTGTTTATAAAGTTACTATTACTAAAGTTATAATGCCAAGCAGTTACTTAGTAAGATAGTTTTAAGATATGTATAGCTGAGAATTTGCAATTTATAAAAAATGAAGGAACTTGCAATACTATGATATGTCTATGTATATCCACGTTTCAATGTATGAAATATCTTCTGAGAGGTTGAATCTCGTGGAAACATTTGATTTGGTATTGTTGCATTAACGGTATATCACAAGCGGCAGTATTCTTTAAATAAGTTTAACACAAATTGGGAAAGGCATTGTTTAGTTTATTATACTCAGAGATATAAAGAATTATATGATCGTCGGATATTTACGATTATTAAGTATATCATAAAAGATTTAATTATCATTTCTTTTTGTTTTAGATGAAAATAACGTAAATTTATTATTATTATTATTTGAATAGAGAAATTTAATTGGGTATTATATATAAATGTGGATAAAATTAATATTATACTTTTATTTCTTATTTTTCTTGAGGAATATACTGTTGGCGAATGCGAAAGTCTGTGATTCCTGGTGTATATATATATATTGTTGAAAAAAAGTATGGAAGAGCATGAATTACATGAGTTTGTATAGATAATCCTGCTTCTTTCCACCCTTTCGCATAAGTGAACATGTAAAACTAGGCGAATTTAGGCCGTGTATGCTACTCCAGAAGATAATCATTAGCAATTAGAATTGCTTTGTCTTTTTGAAACGAATTTTTGTTTATTCAAATAATTAATTACTTTTAACTCTTAGAATACGGAACAAAATGTAAATGAGCACTTATTATGGGCAATGTTTACTTCAAAGTAACAGTTAACGTTAAATTTAAAACTTTTTCCATGACAACTGATAACAAAGTGCTAAAGTAAAATTCTTGAAGAGAGAAATATTGTCTTGAAAATTCCATTTTTCTTAGAAATGCAGAAAAATTTTTTATGTAAGGTAGTAAATTGAAATAATTGCTGAATGGATATTTATCATTATGCCACAGCGATAATTTTCTAACAGTACTCTGAAAGATTAAATGTGATTCTTACTCGATACAATGTTATGATGAAAATATTCACAGCTAAGAGTTATGGA
This sequence comes from Polistes canadensis, assembly GCF_001313835.1. NCBI lineage: Eukaryota > Metazoa > Arthropoda > Insecta > Hymenoptera > Vespidae > Polistes > Polistes canadensis. The sequence goes on from NW_014569805.1 coordinate 27,822, forward strand.
AAAATTATTTTTCATATTATATGGATTACTTATGAATAAAGAATGCTAATTAATAGTTTAAGACAATGACCAACAAAACTTTTACATTAATTTTTATTTACATAAAATAAAAATTTTTATTTGAATATTGATATTATTTGTGCGGGGTCTTTTTCAAATTATTATAATTTTTATTATCGTTATGAGTTACTTAACAAATTGTTAGGTAAAAAATATTCTGTAATAAATAAGTATATTTTATTTACATTTTTTTCAAATTTTAAGAGAAACCAGTAATTTCATTTAATTATTTTATATAATATATATATATGTTCGTCTCTCTTTTTTGTTACGGGATCGGTTAAAAGGAGAAGTTTAAAAACTTGATCCGTAAAGAACGAAAGTGCTGTATATAGTACATGAATTATAATAATATTTTGGGATTATAAGCATATATTGTAATTATAAAAAAAAAGGTGCTTTTTTTGTTGGTAATAATAATAAAATATTGCAGAAAATGTCATTGTTAAGTTCAAAAAGTTTATTACATATTACAGCATCATTTCAAATAACAATGTTAGGCGAATTGACTTGCTTAAAAAAATAAATATAAATCGTTCTCTACATATTTCTTAATAAAATTATAGCGACCGATACATTTTTTTTTTTATGCTTTTGTGCATTTAATAATATGAATAAGTGCAGCAGTGTTTTTAATTTTTAAAATTTTCGAATTTTATTTAAAATTCCTGCAACTGTTGGCGCTGCTATCTGTTTCTGACAAATGGCTGATAAACACACGTTAATAGTACGAAGTTAATGTGTTAAACAATATTAGAAAAGTTTTTTTCGGGTGATTTACATAGTATAACATTTGTATAAGAAACATTATAAATATTATTTTTTCTTTGTGATGCACGTGGTGTTGTTATAAATAGTGTACGTACATAAGATACACTATGATTGCTGCACATTTGTATGTTTTTCTAAATAAATATTAATAACTTGATGATAATAAAAAACAGATATGAAAAGTGAAACATTTTGGAAACGTCGTTTCGGCCGATCAAAATCTAAATACATGTTATTAGGTGTATTTACTTTTGGTATTATATTCTTCGTGCAACAAATATTTTATCTTAAACAATTGAACAACGTGGGCAAATTAATAACCGGTTCTGTACGAACGTCGAATTACATTTTAGCCGGAGGAAATAATGTACGTTCAAAATGGAACGAATCAAAATATTCCAAATTAATACGAGATAAAAATGGTCGTACAGTTTCGTTACGTGGCACGCGTAATGAAGACATTGTCAAATATCTTCCAAACGCCAGAGACAAGTTTGTCTGTTTTTCTTCGAAACAAGAAATAGATTTTATTCAAATAAACGACGATTATTGTGATTGTCCCTTAGATGGCAGCGATGAACCTGGTACAAATGCATGCAACAATGGTACATTTTATTGTGAGAATTCTTCGTTAAAATTTAAAGGTATTTCGATATATTATAATGATTATTAACATTAATATTGTATAGAACAAAACAAAATCATTAATACATTTTTAGGAAAAATTCCATCTTATAAAGTCAATGACGGCTATTGTGATTGTTGCGATGGCTCAGATGAATGGGCAGAAATTTTCTTATTATATGTGCCTAATGGTGAGATAACTTTTACGTTATAAATGTCATTTTTATTAATCAAATTCATATTTATTAATTTATATTGTTCCTTTATTGTTTTTTGTTTTAGAATCCAAAAGTATTACTTATCGCCAAACAAAATGTACAAATAACTGTTAATAGATAGTCTTCTGAACGTAATCATTTATTTCTGAAAGTAAAATAAATTTGATGAAATTGAAGAGACTATTGCATTGTACATAAGAAGATATGGAAAAATAGGTTTACTTATAAAAGTATATTCCTATTTTACATTTATTTATGCATATATGTATATAATTGTAATATAATTCCAAGTTGTTTTTTATCCTATATGCATAACATTTTAGATAGAGGTATAGAGATACTTATGTGTGGTTTTATTGATAATCCAAAAAAATAAAAATTAAGTTTTCTGAAATAGATTAACTCTTGTAAGATAGTAGTAGTACCTGACCATTTCTATATAAATATTGTTTTAATATTTATTTAATATTTATTTTTAATATATGAAAATTATGTTTCTTCTTTTATAATTTTAAGTATATTGAAATGCATTATTATACTCCGTGGTTTATTTTGAAAATGTACAGTACGTTGTGTAGGCACATTTAAACTTTGTAATGTATTAAAAAAGCTAGATTCTTCCGTAGCGATCCAAGGTCGAGAATCATCCTCAATTTGATATGGTGTCACGTGTACATGAATATCTACCTCTAAATTGGATTAAAAATGATAATCATTAACATTCCAATTCATTAATGAAGATATCAAGTTACTTAATTCATTAATATAATCTTTGACTTACTTAACTTTGCTAATGACTCAAGCACACCTCTATCTGTAATCCAGGTGTCTTTGTAACCACCATGACCACCATCTAACCACCACATACTTTTTATATTATTTATAAAATTGATCATACTTGTATCAGGTATCGATTGTGATTGATAATATTGAAATTCATACAGAAATTGATTTAATACTACGCATCCTTTACTAAAGGCTATTAACGTTAAATTTACTTTATCAGGTGCATATGTTGCTGTATCCTGAAGAAAAAGAATTATATAAACATTTGTAAAATAGCAAAGTCAATTAATAGACATATTAAACAAAAAAATTAATTAAGAAAAGTTTACCTGATTCATATCCAATGTATTAAGTTTTGTACAAAATGATCTAACCAGTTCTTGAAGATTATTTAAGGCATTGAATGTAGGAGAAAATGTTGGGATTCCATAATCATTATTGGATTTTACAAAATTATCAAAGCAACTAAATAAGTTTGATATCCTGATGTAACATAAAATAATTTCTTTACATAATAATATACAGATTGATTTATTATATAATAGAAAAGAAATTTGTACCTAGATGGACAGATAACAAATACGTGATATTTAGGAAAGTTGTGTGATAGAATATCCGCAGTATTGTTCAAACTCCACTCTGTATATTTTTTCTTTTCTACATGTTTTACCATATTTTCTTGAAAATCCTAATAAGAAACGATATGCTATGAAAATTTATATATAATAAGTTTAAGAATAGAAATAAGATAAGTTTGTACATACTTGAATATCACCACCAAAATAAACAAGAAATTTATAAGAGTGTGAAATCATAGGACGTGCATATACCACATCATTATATCGTGTTGCAAGGCCAGATATTTGTTTCCAAATCCAAATTGTAGAAGACATTGAGGTAACATACTTTTCAGTGATCTAGGATTAACAGCTAATTCTGATAATTTGACTATAATGTGTTCTTTCTTTATGTGTATCATACATCTAATAAAATAAAATACGGTAAAAAAAATAAGAAAAATTATAAACATAAACGATAAAATCACGCACGTTTATTATTTGTATTTTATTATTTTTGTTAAAGGTTTCTTCTGCCAAAATAAATGTCAAGAAGTCAGTTCTTACGAAATCTTAAATAAACAGCATGTCGTTGCATACAGTCTCTCGCATAGTAAAATAAATTAATGCATAATTCAACTTATTGTTAGTGATATAAACATGACATAAAATAGATGATAAAAGCAACCAAAATTTTGATAATCCTGACACATGGAAAGACAATTTTTTAAAAATTGCATTATATAAACATACTCCTATAAAGGTATTCCATAAATATATGTCCAAAAAGTAACATTTGAAGTTATTTAAATATTTTAATTATATTCTTTATTGTATGTTATTTTAAATTTATGTCATGATACGTAAATATATATCCATGTATACGTAATATATTATGAACGAACGATTGATATGTGCTATTGAGAAACAAAAACACACAACCATAACCCATTCAAATTTTTTCTTAAAACATTTGACGTATTTTTAAAAACATAAAGGTATTTGAAGTGTTAACGTTAGTTATTACTCACTTCGTATATATATGAATATTTTTTTAATTATATATATATATATAATAATACATAATATGTGTATACATTATATAGTAAAATTATTTGATTTCAAATTAAATCAAAAGTTTTGTAAATCTTTTCCAAAATGTATTATTCAATGTAATTATGTAATTTTTTATAATATATTTTAAAATGTGCGGTTATTAATATAATAGCTATTTAATATATGACGTCAACTTGTTTTTCATATTAGTTAAATAACTGTTATGTAAGATAATTCAAATTAAAACATTTTTCGATAGCCTATGTAATCGATCGTTCGATCAAGTCTTAATCACGAAAGAAATAGATATTTTCTTATTCTATGGTAAAATTTCGAGATACATACATGTGCTTTTACTTTATCGTGACTTAACCTCATTTTTGTTTCTCTTCGTATCTAGTTTATCAAGAATACAAATTGGAGATGCAACATAAAGTGGAAATCGAAAAGAATGTTTGGGATCCTCTTAATATTTTTCGCGTGACCAGTGATTACAAATACGCCGTCATTATTTTAAATAGTCCTATATGTTTGAAGAACAATTTAATGTTTCAACTTTGGGAGAATGGTTGGTAACATTTGTATCTAATAAAATAATGTGTTATTGCAAAATGATAATTTGTTTAATTTTTAAATTATATTTTGTAGCACAAGTAACTATTACTGTTGATGGAGGTACACACAGATGGTTAAATTATTTAGACAAAGAAGGAATAGATATTTTCAGTGGAAATTATAATAAATATGTTCCAAATCTTATTACTGGAGATATGGATAGTTCATCGAAGTGTACTATTAATAAATTACAAGATATTGGCTCCAAAGTTATTATGACGCCTGATCAAATGTTTACAGATTATACGAAAGCTTTAATGGAATTGAAGATTCACATTAAGGAAGAAAATATTAATGTAATTGAATTTATTTCAATCGCTGTCGTTGTATTTTCAACGCACATGTAAAATTATAAAACATATTTATCTTTTTTAGTTAAATGCTGTATTTGTAATAGTTGAAAATTTGGGTAGATTTGATCATCTACTTGGAAATATTAATACACTTTATAAATCTGGAAAGATTATACCCAATGTACAGGTAATTTGTTGACGATGTATATTTATTGCGAAAAGTATTTATTGTCTCGAATAAATAATAGATATTATTTTTCTTTTTATAGATAATACAAGTTGCAAGTGATTCGTTAACGTGGCTGTTAAAGTCAGGTTTTCACAAGATAAGGATACCTAATGTATTACTTCAAGGAAATAATTGGTGTGGGCTATTGCCAATCGGTGCACCTGCTAAGCACATATCGACAACTGGTTTAAAATGGAATTTAGGTATATATATACAATATATCATAAATAATATTCACTATGAAATATAAAATTACAACTGTTTCTAGATAATGGATTTATGCAGTTTGGTGGCTTAGTTAGTACTTCAAATACATATGATAAATGTCCTGAAGTAACTGTAAATACAGATGTTTCTTTGATTTGGACCATGGGGGTAGAACCGTTAATGAATACTGGAAATTATTAATATTGAGAATTAGTTTATGCGCAATCAGTAATGTTTTATTTTAGCGGTGACAAACTTATGATCTGCAAAAGAATATAACTTTCTTACTTTATTTATATTATTTATTTATAATTAACAAAAATTAAGAAACATACGCGAATCTGTACTTATAGAAATTTCATTTATTATGTATTAAATACATAATAGAACAACTCGGTATAGATTCATACTTAAGAAATAATCTATAATTTAATTTAATTTATTATCTATTATATTATAGGTGGTGGTATAAACAAAATTTCAGGAATTTGTATATTAGAATAATATTCAATCTTTAAAAGTAAAAAGTTTAGAAGGTATCTTATCAAAGATTATATGAATGATTTATTGAGAGAGTATTGAAAATTTGTAAGCGACATGAAAAATGAAAGCTTTTAGGAGGAGCGTGTCATTCGAGTAGTGGGGGGAGAAACAGGTAAATATCGATCGGATAAAACTTCCGGGAGATGGTAGGGGAAACTTAAGAAGTTTCATTTCAGTCGCGTGAGAGTTTCATGCGGTTTTCTTTTGTTTTTTTTTTTTAAATAATTTCTTATACATATTCATATTGATTTAACTTGACAACGAAAAGTACTTTTTTATTTCAAACATAAAATGAAATTAATCATGACAAATAACACATATTAAATAGTATTTCATTTCTCTCTGTGTAAAAATATCAATTTGAAAATTTGTATCAAGATTAATTATTGTTAATTGTTTTCCTATCTATAGTTCTTTTTTTATGAAAGGTATATCGTAAGTTAATTTATATAAAAGAATCTCTATGTTGGAAATATAAATATTTATTTTTTTTTCGGACAAATACATATTTAGATATATATGTAAGATTTTTATTTATATATAAATATATATATAAATAAATTCGTTTAAATATTTTTTATATATCTATGAGAATTGTTTATACAGCTGACCAAATGTTACCTTTACGCGTGTAAAATAGCATGACAATGTGACGTGTGTAAATAATAAATGAACACTTTATCCGTACAAGTTAAAATAAAATATCAGATACTTTAGCGAGAAATCCTGCACAATCTATTCATAGACATATAAAATTAAAAGATTTTGTACGATTATTCGTGCGTTAAAATTAATGTTAAGAGCAAATGTATTTAAACAAATTATATCTATCAATAATATAACATGACAACATTTCTCAAAACATTTCTATTTCATAATTAGTTATGCAAAACTTCGCCCAGACACATTTCCACTTATATATTTATAATATGTAAACGAAAAAGGCGCGAGTAATTTGAAATGGGCGAAGTTGAAAGAAATGGTTAAAGGTGGGGATAGGAGGAAGGGTATTGGTAGAAAAAGATTGCAAGGAGTGGGAGGAGGGGGAAGATCAAGTGATCGATGTTTGTGGAGGGAAATACGATTATGTAAATCGTAAGATTTGGCACGCATTATTCTCGCATATGTAAAGATCAAAAAAGAAACATACAGGAGTGAGATGGAAAAAGAAAATAATAAAAAGCTTTTTCGAAGCTTAAAAGCTCGTCATCAGTCAGTCAGTCAAGGTAATAGAAGATAATAATCGATTAAATTATTCGACTAGACGGGGGAGGGGGATCCATCCAATTGTCATCGTGTTTACATTTGCCATTGGCGCGTGTATTTTCCTAATGGTGGTGGAGGTGGTGATTGGTGGTGGTAGTGGTGGTGGGGTTTTGCGCGGCCGTTGGCCAGTTCTCGACGATCCGTCGAACTGTTAATATCGATTAGTGTGTTGGTTATTTCGTTCCTCCTATCCTTATTATTGTTATTTAGATACGGAGCGCGGGAAAAACGTGGCCGGGAAACGGTAACCCTTGGTTAAACGTGAAAATAAACAAAACCAGTTTCGCGTGTACGTATTTTTTCGCAAATGCATCTTCAACGTTATTGGATATTATCGGGAGGAACGTGTAAGCAGTTTTCTCTTCTTGTCTTTCTTTTTCCCTTTCTCTTTATTTCCTCTTTCTTTCCTTCTTTCTTTCTATTTATCTATTTATTTATCTCCATCTCTCTTTCTTGTTCTATTTTTTTTTTTTGCTATGTGATTTCATAATTATATACAGAAATATACTAATATATTAGATGAATTTTTGTAATCCAACCGTTTGATTTATATAGAATTTTATTTTGTGTGTGTGTGTGTCTGTGTGAAAATGTATATTTAAAATAATTTATATTTTTTTTTTTATTAAAATTCATCGAAATTATTTATGTATAGTTCTTTTTCTTCTTTCGTAAGTTAATCAAAGATTTATTATTACCGTTAGGAATATCTATCGCGAAGAATTGTGGCGACACTATGTGGAAGTAATCGGAAACGTTTTTAAATAATGAAAAAGAAACAAAAAAAGGAGAAGAAGAAGAAGAATAAGAAGAAGAAGAAAAAGGAAACGAATAAATAAACAAATAATAATAATAATAATAATAATAATAATAATAATAATCATAATAAAAGAAAAAAGAAATTTTCATTTATTATAATAGTTCGATATATTATTAAGTATTCGTATGGTTCGTATAAAATAATTTTCAAGTTGCAAAGTTCATGACCGGTCGTTCGTCTTTAGCAGAGAGAATTCCTACATCGATATCATTTTAATATACGCGCACGCGTTCGAGGATTCAGGTTTGGTTGGTTTGGAGGAACGGTCAGAACCGGGTTGATCTCGTTATCTTTCCTATGATGCGTAAACGATACGTATTTGTAAGTATACTAAGTTGATGACGATAACCTCTCAAGCAAAGACCCGGTATATTATTGCGATACTATTTATAGTCATGTTCAAATATTTATTGTAACTTYTCAAAACTTATCGCATCCGATCGTATATAATGTCAAAATCATTGAATTTGAATTATTTGAAAAATTATTAAAC
>NW_014569805.1:38039-40476 GCF_001313835.1 Polistes canadensis
TATATTATATTCTTCGTTAGTTAAATGTCTCGTTCACAGATATAAATAAAATAACCTGAGCACATCGATTTTTTTCGTTCAGAGCAAAGAAATAAAAGAGAGAGAGAGAGAGAGAGAGAGAGAGAGAGAGAGAGAGAGAGAGAGAGGAGTACATACACGGAAGGTTGTGACCAACGTGAGAATTGAAATCAATAGTATTTATCATGGTGGAGGTGTATCTGACGTATTTTTTTTACGATGTATGGTATCGTCCTTCCTTTATATCTTTTTTTTCTTTTTTTTATCGGAATTCACTCAGCAGATATATCACGTTTGCAAAAACGATAAAGATTTTTTTCTTGTTTCCTTGTTGTTTTTTTTTTCTGTTTCTTTTTCTTTTTTAAATGACATCACGCACCTGACACGAGCGCATACATTTTTCTTTTATCAGTAATACATTTTTTCTTTTTCTTTAATTTAAATACTTCGAACAGAAAAAAATATTTGAAATAATACAGTATATAACTATGTAATATAATTGATATTAAATTCGTTGCATATTTCGAAATTAGTTATTTTTCTTGTTGTTTTTTTTTTTTTCGTCGTCAAGGAATTCGGCACTTATCCAAAAGATGGGACCAAAGTCATTGAAAATAATGGGACGACTGTTTCGAAGAAATAACAGATGTATGATTGCATTATAAATAAATATATTATATTTGTTTAAAAATTATCCGAGGATTAATATTGTTACACAATTAAAATTATATACATATATATATATATATAATATTTAAACTCAAAATTGTTAATACAATAAGATTTATATCTTAAAGATATGATATAATTTTATCAATTTTTTATTTATTTTGTCACATGTTAGATAATATTTGATGCACACCTAATAATATCATTCGTCATATTAATAATACGGATTGTTTCTCACCCCACCACCTACCCCACCCACAGATTATAATTCATTCCGTAAATAAATTTATTCTTTCCAACGTCCTTTTCTATTGTTATTCCCGACACGTTTGTGTGTGTGTGTGTGTGTTTTTTTTTTAAAGTATTTGGCTTTTCGTCACGAGGTTCATGATAGAAGAATAAAGTTATACAGGGCGGGGGGAGGGGGCGGGGGAAGAGGATTTAACCAGCTGTAAACGGTTGGTACGATCACGAATGCGATTATGTAAGGACGGTATTAGAATAACGTTTTAACTTGACGTTTATTATACTAGCAAGCATTTTATCAAACACGTTCTCTTATACTGATGCCAATCTGTCCAATCGGTACGTGAGTCGTCTAGTCATTTCAACTTATGAACTATGATCAAATGCTTGCAACATTGCACACACACACACACAGACGTATATATATATAGAAGATATTTTTGTGAGATAAATTTTGAAAGTGTCGAGATGTAATATCAGTTTTAATTAGATCCTCGTGAAATAAGGATTAAAAGTATATAGAAATGTAAATAATATATAAAAAGGATGAACTATTGTTAATAATTATTTTGTTGTCTTCTTTTGTTTTTTTTTCTTTTTTGGTTTCCAAGTAAATATGACAAACATCGAATACAAACTTGACGTAATTTAAATAATCCTGTATTACGTGTTCACATGTAAATCATTTCGCAGTAAAACAATCATTGAATATTTTGATTTAATTGATAGTTACGTTTGCATGTAACGTTGATTATTATGATATGTTATTTATTTTTTTCTTTATTTTACAATATTAAAAAATCCATCCCTTTTTATTTTATTTTATTTTGATATTACTTAATAATAATAATTTACATGATTGTACTATGACACTTTTATGTAACGTTGGAAGATCTTTCTTCCTTTCTTTTTCTTTTTCTCTTGAGAGAGTTGTTTTTTTTATTCGTTGAGAAACTTTCACGTTTCGTTTTCATCGAAACACATATAACAGTCGGTCATGAAAATATTCTAACACACATTAGTATAAAATCTGTTATATTATACGTTTGGTATTTTTTAATTATATACAACTTATAAACGATTAAGGAAATATATTGATTTATCGTATATGATAATTGTTTCAATATATAATGGAAAAATAATCGTAGACATTTCCTTTCACTAAAATTATGCGAATAATGTTGAATACTGTTTGTGATCATTATAACAGTGGTTTCATTCTTAGAAAATGAATAATACGTTGTAGTATGTTGTGTAGTAATAATACATATACTCGTACAATGGGTTGATTATTCTTCAATTGCGTTTCAATTGCGCAAATTAATTGAAAAGTAATGACACGGTCGTCCAACGTACGACAATTAATTTATTTTCCATCGGGGGATAAAAAATAAAAAAAGAAAAAGGTATAATCGTATATCGCGAAGTTTCAATTATTTTCTAAAATTACCAATAGTGTACACTGTTGTACTTTTTATATATATATATAATATTTATATATATA
>NW_014569805.1:42047-51582 GCF_001313835.1 Polistes canadensis
AAAAATAAAATAAATATCATATTAACATATTATATAATATAAGTAAATGATATATAATATACACTTTAAAAGAAAAGTCCATAATTGATACATTGTAAATTAAATTGAATTAGCTTAAATTTTTCTTCTTCTTCTTCTTTTTTATTGTCTCCATAGCAGAACCCTCGTCGAGTGTAAAGGGTTAAATTTAAAAAAAACCAATACACGAATTTTCTTTTGTAGTTCAACTCAATATCTTTAAATCCCAATATGAAATCGATATCGATAGTATGTACATATGTATCTATGTATTACGAAGTAAGAGTAAAAGTTCGATGGTTCCCCTTTTCTGACGAACTGAATGTGAGAAAATGAGAAAGAAAATGAGAAAGAGAGTGAGAGAAAGAAAGAGGAGACATCATCGACTCATTCCTTTCTTTCTTCTTACGGTCGTTGACATTTCTAAACTCGTGAAGCTAAGCTAGCAAGCTAGGCTAGGCTAGCTAGCTAGGCTTCTCCTTCTTCACGTTACATTCCATTAATTCAGTAAACAGAGTGTAGTTTATTTGAACACGCTGGTAACTCACTTCATAAGCCGAAATTGACGAGCACATAAATCCACCTATGCGTGCCGAACAAAAAATCCTTTTTTCTTTTTTTTCTTTCTCTCGTGGTTTTATTCTTTATTTTTGTACCACTCGTAAAATTACAGTAGTCCTACGGTCACTTCTTTTCTATTTCTTTTTTTTATCATCATCATCATCATCATCATCTTCTTGTTCTTCTTGTTTTTTATATTGATATTTAAATCGTTTAGTTATGCCAGAAAAAAGTGGGGGGGGGCTGCTATTCTTCTTCCGTTCACTGTTTATTTTCATTTTCTGTTTTTTAACGTAACGAATTATTTTTACATTAGCCAGAAGAGAGTTAGTTTTCTTCGGTAGGAAAATTATTTTGATAGATCTTGTGTCTGTGTGTGTGTGTGTGTATGTTAATCTCGTTTGACTTAAGATAATAATAATATTCGTTAAGTATAGGAAAAAAAAAGAGAGAGAGAGAGATAGAGAAGAAATTTCCTTTAACGATTTTGACACACGTCAAGGATTATTTTTATATAACACGAGAAAGAATAATTATTCTAATTTTCTATAGAAAAATCATGCACGCAAATGCACACAAGTGCATTTTTAATTTCGTATCTTGTAGTCGTTTGATCCAATCAAAAGGAAAGGGGGAGGAGGAAGGGGAAACGTTTTGTTATTTTTAAATAAAAAAGAACATTGTCACACATATAGAGTTACGCATTAATTTACGGGGTTAAAATAATATTGCCAAGAATTTTTTTTTTTGCTGAACTATGCAATTTTTCATAGGACTATTGTTAGTATAATAATTGTGCAGGAAAAATCATAGTATCGTGGTAGAAGTTACATCAATCGTGGCCTATTGGAATTATTTAACTACACGTCGGGCTTTGCTATTATCGACTGAATCGACATGAATGCACTGACACACATACACAAACACTCGTGTAATAATGTAAATATATAGGGTGGACTGAGAAGTAATGTTACATGTTATTGTTTTCATCTAATGTTAATATTTCATTTCGTTAATATTCATTTTATTGAATTTGATTTGTAAAGTAATGGTTACATATTGTTTTCATGGAATGTTAATGTTTCATATATAAGTCTCAAAGGGAATTATAGACGGTTAATAAATCTGATGAACAATTTATTTTGAACTAGTTGTACGTTTCGTCCCTTACTGGGGATTTCATCAGCAACTACAAATTTTTTATTATGACTTGTTAATAAATATAAACATTACAATAAATTCTAATTTTGTTTACCTTGATCATTTAGTTCACGCGTCAATACATATTATCTTTTTTACAGAGTCATACATTTCAATAAAACWTAACATATTACAATACAATTTGATCCTAAAAACAAGCTTATCTTATCACACGTAATCATATACTGATTCTATCTAGACTAGTGTTTAATAATCTAGGCATCTTCCGTATTATGATGTCCTCTATCTGTGTGTCCTATTATGATAATTAAATTTTAAAATTTCATTATAGATGTTGTTTAGATTGTTCGTGTCTGTCCTATAATTAACTGTATTGTTATTTGTTATATGGTACATTTCGCTTATATTCCTTTTGTACCAGTTGTCTTCTCTGTCTAAAATGGCTGTCTCTTCAAATTTAAACTCGTGTCCTGTTTTAAAATGGTGCTCGGCTAACGCAGTAGTATTATTCTTTTGAGCATTTGTAGGTTTACAATCATTCTTATGTTGTTCTAATCTTTTTTTTAATTTTTGTTTGGTTTGTCCTATGTAACATAAATGATCAAGGTAAACAAAATTAGAATTTATTGTAATGTTTATATTTATTAACAAGTCATAATAAAACATTTGTAGTTGCTGATGAAGTCCCCAGTAAGGGACGAAACGTACAACTAGTTCTAAATAAATTGTTCATCAGATTTATTAACCGTCTATAATTCCCTTTGAGACTTATATATTAATATATTTTTTGGACAAGAATATTGATAATTAAGTTAATGTTTCATTTCATTAATGTTCATTTGATTGAATCGTAATCATGAAAAACATGAAAATGTAAAATGTACAATCTTTTTTTTTATTGAATTTATATTTATTATCTTCGTATATAATACTTCATACTTTCAAGAGATCTGTTCGTTATCGGTTTATATTATTATTTTGACAAAGAAGGGGATGGCAGCACAAATACCAGAAGAAAACTTCAATAGTCGGTAAAGTCAATTTCTTTGATACTTTCATACTAATTACGTATAATTAAATGAGTCATCTATAATTAGATGTATTTATGTGCTAATGTAAATTTACATTCCCATTTTAACGGAGAAAGTTTAGTCGAGAAAGGAACGCGAATAAAAATTACATACATGCACAAACATATGTATATATATATCCATAAAAAAGGTGTCCCAATTGAAGGAGAGGTCACGTTAATATTTTCTTTCTTTTCTTTTATTTTAATAATATGAAATATATATATTTAAGACATACTTTGGTTTGTTTCAACAAACATTTGATCATTTGGTAAAGTAAGGTTTCCGATTAAATTAGGCACGTTGTCGAAATTTTATTTTCCATGAAGTATCTTTTTTGAAATCTTCATATAACGCATACATTTTTCATATAATTAAAAATAAAGAAAATATATTTACGTGGTGGTGGTGGCGGGGGACCTTTTTTTAATTGGAACATCCCATGTATATACAAATACAATATGTTCTTGATTTAAAAATATAATTTCGTTTAAAAACGTCGATGATCTCGGATGATTGTGAAGATATTTTGCGGTTTCCTTTGTCGTATTTGAGCAGATGTAACATACGTATGGTTATTAAGGTTATTCAGTCGTTGATTGCGGTCCAAGGTTCCAACTACTTAGCCATTTTGTACGAGTACTCGGCGTAGGTCGTTTGCCAGTGGCTAACTTGCTCAATATGAGTATCATAACCGAAAGATGATCTCAAGAACGTTTCATTAAACTATGAAATTGTCTGTATCATTTCATGTATGATTTTAATATTAATCGAATTTGTCATGTTGCAAAAACGAATGATTTAAAACGAGGAAAAAACGAAGAACTTAAATAACTCGACTAATTAGGTGGTTTTCATTGAAGAGATCAAATTATTTCTCGCGAAACTATTTTCTCACGATAATAATAATAATAATAGACTTTAACCGTATTGTTAGAGTCATTAAATATAATTCATACGAAAAAAAAAAAATGAGACCCTTTTATTATCACAACTGTAGAATATTGTCTGAAATCATTTTATTTTATCTTTTTTGAATTATATAATATGAAATTATTATAGATTATCTTGAAATTGTTCTTCCAAATTTTATATCTCATACCAAATTCCAACTATTTAAATAAAGCCAGTTACATATATGTATATGTGCGTGTTGCATCTTTGAACTTTAGTTTCATACATATACATATATATATATCCTAGAGAAATAATATCACGTGAACGCGTTTATTTAAATGTAGACTGGTGTGTGGACAACACGAAAAACCACAAACCAGACACAGTATTACTAATACTGGTGGCCCACATTCGGGCTTGCGTGTACTATTCTTTACGTGCGTTTAGAATTTAACGTTGCACAATCTGTCCTGATTATTGTGCAAACGCGCGACACATTCACTGTGCAAAACATGCTGTTTTATAAAACAACACATAACACACATGAAATAATAATTAACTGCATTTTGCACGCATCGAGGGACTTACTAATAAGTTCAGAGAAGCGTCAATAGAATAAATGAGGAATCAAAAGAGGATTTTGTTTCGTCATCATCATCACCATACAGCATTGAACACAAAATTGTAATTGTGTAAATTGTTTCTACTTGAACGAGGTATTGTAAAATAGTAAATGTCATTCTACAAGTAATAATGCTGTCCTTTCATATTTCTTCTAGGAACAATTTCGAATTGTATATTCCTAATTCAGTAAAATGTTACTAAGATTTGAGTTCTACCTTCAGTAAAATGTGTGTGATTTCGGATTCTATATATTCCCAATTCAGTAAAATGTGTGGATTTCGAATTCTATATTCTCAATTCAGTAAAATGTTAAAAAGTTTTGGGTTCTACCTTCAAGTAAAATGATTTCGAATTCTATATTCCCAATTCAGTAAAGTGTTACTAAGTTTTCGGTTCTACCTTCAGTAAAAGATTTCGAATTTATATTCCTAATTCAGTAAAATGTTTCTAAGTTTTGGGTTCTACCTTCAGTAAAATGATTTCGAATTCTATATTCCCAATTCAGTAAAATGTTAAAAAGTTTGGGTTCTACCTTCAAGTAAAATGATTTCGAATTCTATATTCCCAATTCAGTAAAGTGTTATTAAGTTTTCGGTTCTACCTTCATAGTAAAATGATTTCGAATTCTATATTCCCAAATTCAGTAAAATGTTATTAGGTTTTGGGTTCTACCTTCAGTAAAACGTAACTAAAAAAGTTTTAGTTTTACCTAAATTAGGATATAATTAAGCCTCTTGTAATGTAAAGAGGCTTCCAAAAATTGCATCTCACATTTATTAGATGCGGATGCGGGTTATATCATAATGGGTTTTAGCAACAGTGCCCTCACTAAACGATCATTGAATACTTTGCTCCCCAAAGACAAGGATAAATTTGTGATAGCAAGTAATGCTTACATATAGTTATCAATGAGTGTTCACTTACGAGAAAGTAACTGCCATCTTGTGATACTTTTGGATATCAGAAATATGTCGCGGGAGATACGATTTAAAGAATCGATATTATTAATTTTAATTAATTTCACGTAATGAAAGATGTTTCCTTTGAAAAATTGATTTTCAAACGTTAATTGTAAAACGTTTTCTTGTTAATTTTCCAATTAAATATCGAAATATACGTGTTCCACGTAAACGTTTCTGTTACGCAGGTAAAAACGTGTGCCTTCTTCTCGTTGCATTATGAATTTGGGTCACGAGATAGGCCTCTTTGTATTTACTTTTTATTATCTCCAACATAAATTTATTTCATTCTATTAACCGTTCTTCTTCACTTCTTTTTTTCTTTCTTTCTTAAAGCAAGCTTTTTAAAGCTGTCACCTGGGGGATGGGGGATGGGGGGAAGAAGGTAATTGCAGAATGTTTGGGGTGCATGAATCTTTTTTTAAACATTAACGAATGAGAAATTGAAAAAAGAATTTAGTTGTAACAAAAGAAATTTCATAAATTTTGCATTTGACGATGAAAATATCGAACGTGTTAAAGAAGAAGATAAAAAAAAAAAAAACAGGCGCCTTAGGATACGACAACAATTATATAGATCGTTTATTATTGAAAAACAAAATAATTTGAATAACATACCGCATAAAATGATTTATACGACTGTATAATGAAAAATTGATTTAAAGTGCAACAATGGAAGAAGGTACGCAGAACATAAAGATAACCGCGTTCACGTAGTCGTAACTTTTTTCCTTATCTCTAAGTAATGTATATAGGTGTTATGATGTTATTGTTATAAGGCGAATGAAAAAAAAAAAATTAAAAAAAAAAAAAAAAAAAGAAAAAGAAATATAAAGGAGAATATTGTCATTGGGTGTAATCGTAAAAGCTTATCTTTGAAACATGTAGAATGGGAACAATTTTTCAACGATAGTATATTTCACGTATTATCATAGAAAATAAGTAGAAATCGATCATAATTTGTGTTACAGTAATTATCAAATTTAACTAATTGTAAGTAAAAAAAAAAAAAAAAAGAAAATCCATTGTCATAATTACTATCACACATATATATACACACATTATAATAAAATTGACTTGTTTATTTCTCAATTGATTGAATTCATCAATTCATTATCTATTTCTTTCTAAATACACACACACACACACACAATAAGTATATATATCATGTACGAGTGTGTAAAAATCAAATTTAAAAAGTGATCGTTTAAATAATACTTCTTATATTTTTTGATTTACGATTAATATCACAAACATTTAAAAAAGTACATATACTTATATATATGTGTCCGTATGTAATGTGTGAGTGAACAAAGATCGATAATCGTATATCATGTGTATTGGAAAAAGAGAAAACAACTTATTAGAGAAGGCGGTGGCCTATGGAAGTTCATCACGAGGTTTCTCTCTCTCTCTCTCTCTCTTTCTCTTTGTGTCCACACCCCAACCCTTCTTCTTCTTCTTCTTCTTCTCCTCCTCCTCCTCCCTACTCCACCCTTTATTACACCTCACTTCACTTCACCACCATCACTACAACCACAACCATCACCACCACAACAACAACCAACACCACCACCATTACTACTACTACTTCTACTCTTTTCTCTCTTTGATGTAGGAGGAGGAGGAGGAGGAGGAGGTGGGGGAGGAGAAGGTGGGATTTATTCAAGCGTAGTGTTGAATCTAGTCAAATCACTCGTCATCGTGTTCAGTGTTGCACCTGCCGGATCGTACGAAAGCTTCACTTAGTTATTTTTCCTTGTTGATCTTTCAGTTTTCTTCGTGTTTTTCTTTGCTGGTGTTGCCAATTGTTTTTTTGTATTTCTTTCTTTCTTATTTTCTTTCTCATTCTCGAAAGGTTTGTGTTAAACAATAATTATTAATTTTATATTATATTTTTGTTTGTTTAAGGTATCTCATTGAATAATATACGTATATGTATATTGAATATATTTTTTGTTGGTTATATTCTTAATTAATTAAATAAATGATTTACATTTCGGGTTTTCTTATTTTGAAAATAATATCCCGGGAACGTTTATACGCATGCTCGAAGTAATTTCATTATGTATATGTATATGTATATGTATATGTATTCATTATTAGTATGTAGATCGTATAAATACAATACGAATAATAAATTATTATTCGATTAATCAGTCTCACGTGTGTTTCTATTAAATAGTTATTATCTTTTTTTAAGACTCGTGTATGCAGCTATGATGATGACATTGAAGATATGATGATTATTATATTTTCTTGTTTTTTTTTTTTTTTTTTTTAATTAAATTCGAGAACACAGTTATACTCACTACTGTATATACGATTCAAATATCATTAATCTTCATTATAATTATATTTTGTATTGTTTTCTTTTTTTTTTTTTTCTTTAGAGAAATTATTTATTACGATATAAAAAAACGATTTGAATAATAGCGTGATCGTAGATACCTCGCTTTGTTGATTATAATGATCTATAGAAAAAAAAACAAAAAAACAGAATAATTAAAAATGTGGAAGAATTGTTAGTTTTCTTTTTTTTTTGTTTTCAAAAATAATTTCTCAATCGATACATCGATTCAACTTATAACGGTACTTATTTCTTAATCACGTTTCCTTTTTTAGATAATTTATCGTAGTTTGTTGATCAATCAACCAATCAACGTATAACACACAACCAAAGAATATTCAAACGACACAAAATATACACGATAACGCATTATTATTTTATATAATAATCATTTTTACGATCACGATCATTTTCACGATATCTCAAATTAATATCAATGATTAAAAATTAACCAAACGAACAAATATTTCTACTATTAATTGTAATTCGTAAGAGAAAACGATAGAACGTAATTAAAATATTGAATTTTCGTTGTTTAATTAAATTTTTCTTTCGTGGAAAAATTATTATTATTATTATTATTAAAGAGTAGGGGAAATAAGCAACGATATCAGAAAAAAAAAAAAAAGAAAAGAAGATAAATGAGATATTTATTATAACCATCATTTATTCTCTTTGACTTATCGTTCATATCGTGAAGTGGCATAGATTAGAATCTGGAATTTCGATCGATCGTTTCTTAATAAAAGTTTACTATTTAATAATAATAATAATAATAATAATACTAATAATAACAATAACAATAATTATGACGATGATAGCAATGATTATAATAATTTAATAATAAATATAATATTAATATATATATTGAAAAATATATATTTACCATAAAAATTCGGTCATTACTTAAAATTCATCTAAATTATTGATTTTTCTCATATACTACGATACACACACATATATATACATATATATATATATATATTCTCTCTTAAACTTGGTTAATACTTATCTAGAATAGTAAACACTCGAAAGAGAGGAGGTGGAGGGTGATGGGTGGAGGTAGACAGACGAAACGAACATTTTTTTTTTACATTTGATAATAATATTGACATTAATAAAAAAAAAAGATTTTTGTAGTAGTAGTAGTAACGTACATCGAAGTGTAAAATAAATTAAGCTAATTAGGTTCATTTATCATTACTTTCCTCCATATGGTATTCTCACGCGACATTTGTTTCTTTTTTTTTTCTTTTTTTTCTTTTTCCTATCATTCTTTAAACGCATGCGCGTGGCTGCACCCTCGTATCTTTTAACAGGTAAAATCTATCATTGGATAAATCGATGATCAAGGACCCTCGTACCTCGTCCTTACAGGAGTGTCTCATTTTGTATTCAATACAATTCATTATTGTATATTTTTTTGTTGTTGTTTTAATTTTATTTACGCGAAAAAGAATTCATTAAATTTTCCAATTTATAATCTAATCGAAGTATCGATTAACACATTTTTATCGTATCACTCTGTCCTTTTTTTTCCTTCTCTTTTCTTTTTTTTTTCTTTTTTTATTTTTCGTTAATTTTGTTTTTTATTTTACGTAATCATCGATTGAATCACGAATAGATTGTGATCATTCAGGTGTTAATTATCGCGACTATGTTAGATAAGGGATACGTTCAATTGTAGTTCGATAAACGTATGTATATATATATATGTTACTTGTGAGATCGAAATTGGATAATTTTAAGATTTATATGGTGAAATGTGTTAACATATACCAAATACCTTGTGATGAAATGATTGAATATTTAGGATTAGAATTATACATTAATATTTTAGGCATGCATCTACATTTGGTATTTTTCAATGATAAAATATATATTAATATTATATT
>NW_014569805.1:51751-60055 GCF_001313835.1 Polistes canadensis
TAGGTTTGCATTAATTAAAATAAATATATATTATATATATTTTGATTTTTTTATATCAAACAGGGGTTTAGGTAATTTGTAAAATAGTAAATTTATTCTGTTGAGAAAAAGAAGAAAAAAAAAAGAAGCCAAGTTAGAATTGTTCGTTTTCTAGTTCTCATCGTTATCTCTATTGTGTACACTCCTGTCTTGTAATGTTCTCCTATTTTACCTTTTATTTATTTCTTTCTTTCTTTCTTTCTTTTATTCTTTCTCCTATTATTTTCACTTAGGTTATTTTACATTACGCAATCAGATTACGTAGAGTTTTCAAAACGAGTAGTCTATTTCTTATCGATAATCAAAAGAATTTAGATTTTATCTATCTTTTTTAATATCCGTTATATTGTTCTACGTGATTTTTATTACAGGATTATACGCGTGTACACGTTTATGGTGATTGTTGGGGTGGGTACTGTTCAATCAGTGTTTGAAAATATTGTTGGATTAATATCTTAATTATTTATTATAATAATTTTGTTCTTTTTAATTGTAGTTATTTTAATTTCAACGATCATGCTTGTTGAAAAATAATCAAATCCATTTCTAGGAGAAACCGAGAGATAGAAATAACAAAAAAAAAAGAATTCTTTATTTCATGTGACATACCACTTACGTAAATGTGAATAAAGTCAATTACAAAGGTCTTATCTTACTGACATCTCTAAATTTTTTCTTTGCATGTTTGATTATTAAAACTCGTCCTCGTTTGATGTATATGATCGTAACCATAACGTGAATAACGTTAACGCGTGTTTCAGAGAAAAGTAATTTCTTATTTTTCTTCTTCTTTTTTTCTTATCTCTTTCTCTTATTTTTATCTATCACCTTTTACAGGCTTTTTTTTTTTTGCTTATTTACTTTTGTTCTACACTTATTTGATACATTCCAAAAGGTTTATCTTTTTGTTTGTACTTACGTTTAATAATTTCAACGTTGCACAACGTTATTTTGTCGAGAAAACAATCGTATCTAATTCATTAGCAATAAAATAACATTATAATGAAAAATATTAAAGAGTATGTTTAAAAAAAGGTAAGAAAAAACTTTTGTGTTAAAAAAAAGTCTCATGCGAATAATAAAAGAAACAATTTATAAATTCTTAAGAAATAATTCATTTTTTCTTAAACGCGATCAAGGTGAAAATCGAGTTTGATTTGTGACCCTTATCTTGTATCAATATTTGAATGAATTCTTAAGAACACCGATTACATCTGCGAATAAGCGACATTTAAATTTATTTGCTAACATCGTTGAACATCGTGATCGAATTTAAAACAAGGTTTCGCGATATCATCTCTCACAATCAGTCGTTGGATATACAAATTTGTTCTATTCGATGTTTCATTCCCTTTTTGATATTTATCAAAATAAATTTAAATAATTTTTAATTGTTATTTTTATAGGGTAAAAATCAGAAATCGCCTTCAAGATGGGGGCAATGTTCAGAAGCGAAGAAATGGCCCTTTGCCAATTGTTTATCCAACCCGAGACTGCATATCTTTCCGTTTCCGAGCTTGGAGAAACTGGCACGGTGCAATTTCGTGACGTAAGTTTTGTCGAATCCTTTTTTTTCATTCGATTTAATTAGATTATCGATCAATTTAAGCTTGGGAACCCCAATAAGGCTTTTGCGAACCAAATTACACCACCAGACTAACAATTAGTTAGGATTAACTTAGAGTCAATATGGCTGCCAAAAACTTCATTGAACTCATAGCCTTTATTTGGGCATTAAATATTTATTTATCTCAAAAATAATACTTATAAATAGATTAATTATATCACAGGGAAGTTGGAAAAAGTAAAAACTATTAGAACGTCATGTTTTATTAGAATTTTTTCGGCAACTCTAAAATATAAAATTACAATATAACCTCAAAAATACGTAGAGAGTTAATCGAAACATTAAATAAATAAATATTCAAGACATTATATCTTAATTTTAAATGTTCATTTATTCAATAATTATAAACTTGTTCGTAGCTTAACGGGGATCAGAATTATTTTCAACGAAAATTTGTCAATGAAGTTCGAAGATGCGACGAACTCGAAAGGAAGCTTCGATACATTGAAGCAGAAGTAAGAAAGGATGACGTACCGATACCAGATAATTTGTCGGAATTACCAAGGGCACCTAATCCACGTGCGATCATAGATCTCGAGGTTACAGAATTTTTCATTAATTTCATTTATTTATTTAAATTGTCATATTTTTTTCGACGATGAAGATAACGAACTGAAAAAAATTTGTTACAATTTGTAGGCCCATCTCGAGAAAACGGAGAACGACATACTAGAGCTGAGCCACAACGCGGTCAATTTGAAAAGCACCTATCTAGAACTGACGGAATTATGGCATGTCCTCGAGAAGACGCAAGTATTCTTCACGGAGGTACCTAAAAGTAGTTGAGCAGCTTTTCCTCTCATAGCGCGCCGTCCTCCTTCGTGTAATCGATGTTACCGTTTTGTCGAAGAATCAAGAGTCGTTTCTTCTTCTTCTATATCAACAGGAAGAGGCCAACGACTCGATCACTAGGGCTCTGATTAACGAGGAAGCACAGAATCCGAGCGCATCGAGTCGAGGTCGGCTCGAGTAAGTATCTAATTTTAATATAATAATAATAATAAATAAATATTATATTAAAATTAATCGAAAGTTCGTATAGGTTTTTTTGTTTAAATTAATATTTGTTAAATAAATTTTACAAAAACAAACAGTTTCAACGTAATAAAATGCACTATTTTGGTTCACCCTAATTATTAGGTATTTAAATTTAATTCTCTTGACTATTTTTCGCGTCATCTAAAATTGATCAGTCTCTAAGGGAAGATGAATCAACAGCAGTGATTTATAATTGAACTTTAATTTTTATAGATTCGTTGCCGGAGTGATTAACCGTGAGCGAGTACCAACCTTTGAGAGAATGCTTTGGAGAATATCACGTGGAAATGTATTCCTTCGTCAAGCAGAACTCGAAAAACCATTAGAGGATCCAGCTACCGTTAGTGGTCACGTTTATTTTCTTAATGTGAAATTAAAAGTTCGTACGTTTTATAAATGAATATTTTCATTCCCATATATATATGAAGTAATTTTATATGTATTTGATGAACAATTCAATTAAAATTACATTATACGAGACAACACAATAATAAAACGCACGAATTATTGGTTTCACTCTAATCAGAAAAAATCCAACGTGCATCTTTTAAAAATTGTTTTCTTTTAATTTTTTTTTTTCGACTCGTCATTAGGGCAACAAAATCTATAAAACAGCTTTCGTCGCCTTTTTCCAAGGTGAACAATTGAAGAGCCGTATCAAAAAAGTTTGCACTGGATTCCACGCTTCCCTTTATCCTTGTCCAAGCAGTCACACCGAACGTCAGGAAATGGTTAAAGATGTACAAATACGATTGGAGGATTTGAACTTGGTGAGAATTTAATTAACAATATTTCTATAGATTACGTAAAATCGTAATATTTTATTTATTGATTAGAAATATTATACATATATATCATACGTGTTCCTTTGCATGTTTTTCTCTGCCCATTTTTCGATTAATTTTAGGTATTAAATCAAACACAAGATCATCGTCAACGCGTATTACACAGCGTAGCCAAAGAACTATTCAATTGGAGCATCATGGTTCGTAAAATGAAAGCTATTTATCACACGATGAATCTATTCAACATGGACGTTTCGAAGAAATGTTTGATAGGGGAGTGTTGGGTACCCGTTGCAGATTTAGGAATAGTTCAGGCTTGTTTAACGGAAGGATCCGTAAGTTATTACTTATATAACTTATTTAAATCTTGATAACAATTCATTTTGTAAGTTTTTAAACAAAATAATAAATAGATATCACAGGGAAGTTGGATAAGGTAACAAAATCAGAACATCATGTTTTGATCCCCCTAACTGGGACTACTTCAGCAACTTGATCTTAAATGTTCAGAATAATTCACGTAAAGAAGTGTCCCAATAAAAAGGACGAAACGTTCAACAATATTAAAACACGGTCTTAACTTCCCCCTTTGATATCTATTTATTATTATTAATTGTTTGTTAATTGATTTAAAACTAATCTCAAAAATACTTACAAAATGACATTGTTTTTTCTAAAGAAATATACGAGATGGTCCATATATAGTGTCACGATTATTTATATTCATTTTTGTTTGTGTATATATGAAAATATTTCAACGATAATATATTATCTTTTCAATGGGTTGTGAGTGATTAAAAAATATAATAATTTATAACACCTTACGTGGGCCATCTTCATTTTTAGATCAACCAACTCTCGTATATAACAGTTATCTTCTATTAGAAACTTTGTGGTAGTACGATACCATCTTTTCTCAACATAATTCAAACCAGTGAAGATCCGCCAACGTTCAATAGGACTAATAAATTCACAAGAGGTTTTCAGACATTGATAGATGCTTACGGTATAGCTTCATACCGTGAAGCTAATCCTGCACTTTACACAATCGTAACTTTTCCATTTCTTTTCGGTGTAATGTTTGGAGATGCTGGTCACGGTGAGTCTCAATTATTATTACAAAATTAAATAAACGATATACAGGATATTAAATAGTATTATATTCACCAAACTTTAGATATGAAAATTAAAAACCCTAAAATGAATATATAAATTTTTCCTTTTCGAAAATTATTTCTATAGTTTTAGGAATAAATTAGGAATGATATTGAAATATCTGTGTGTTTCCAAGTTATCCAAGTTGAATAAAACATTAATGAGTTAGTTTTAGTATTCTAAATTCATATTTGAAGTTTGACAAAATGAAATCTAGGAACACTTTATATATATTTATTAAATTAATTATGGATTTATTATATATCCACGCGGGACAGGTATAATATTGACAATTTTTGCCGCTTTTATGATATTCCGTGAGAAAAAGATCATGGAACAGAAGCTTGAAAATGAGATAGCAAGTATATTTTTCGGTGGACGTTATATTATCTTACTGATGGGTATATTTTCTATTTATACCGGTATCATTTATAACGATGTCTTTGCAAAATCTTTAAATATTTTTGGATCAAGTTGGAAAATCCATTACAATTTTACGGATCTAATTGATCGTCACGCGATCACGTTGGATCCGGCTACAAATGCTTATGAACAATCACCTTATCCACTTGGGGTTGATCCAGTTTGGTCACTCGCCGAAAATAAAATACTTTTCCTTAATTCATTCAAAATGAAATTGTCTATAATATTTGGGGTTGTTCACATGATATTTGGAGTATGCATGAGCGTCGTTAATATAATGTAAGTAATTTATATATGACTTTAAAAATCACACATTTAACTTATAATTAATATATTATAATAATCGTTGTTGTGTTGTTAATTGTAGACATTTTAAGAAATATTCGAGCTTGTTCTTCGAATTCTTACCGCAATTAATATTTCTTCTGGTCTTATTTTTCTACATGGCAGTTTTGATGTTCGTTAAATGGGTCTTGTACGATGCTACCTCACCAGGTATATTATATTATTATTATTAATAAAC
The DNA here is from genome assembly GCF_001313835.1 of Polistes canadensis. Classification (NCBI taxonomy): domain Eukaryota; kingdom Metazoa; phylum Arthropoda; class Insecta; order Hymenoptera; family Vespidae; genus Polistes; species Polistes canadensis. Next base: position 57,342 of record NW_014569805.1, read on the forward strand.
ATTTCACAATCGATTAATATATTTGAACAATTTACATTGCAGCATTAAGATTTAAACCAGGCTGTGCACCATCCGTGTTAAATACCTTCATCAATATGATGCTATTTCAACATAGTAAAGTAGAAGAAGGTTGTGAAGAATTTATGTTCGAAGGTCAGGCGACAATGCAAATGTGTTTCGTATTTATTGCACTTTTATGTATTCCATTGATGTTATTCGGTAAACCACTTTATACCCAGTTGTGTTTGAAACCAAGAAATAAACAAGTTGGGAAGACATTTGTAAGTATTTTTAATTATATATCATATTATTGTTAATTATTTCTAATTACACAGATAAGAATAAGATAATAATGATGATGAAGAAGTAATAATAGAAAATAAAATAAATTGAATTGTATTACAGACAAATGGTAATGCTTCTCAAGATATAGAATTACAAAATTCACCGTCAAGAAGTCAAGCTACTAGTGTACATCAAGATCATGATAACGATTTTAGTGAAATGATGATTTATCAAGCCATACACACGATAGAATACGTTTTATCAACGGTATCACATACCGCTTCTTATCTACGTCTTTGGGCTTTGTCATTAGCTCATTCACAATTATCTGAAGTTCTTTGGAATAGGGTTTTAAGAATGGGATTAGGTGCATTGGAGGGAAGATACGTTTCTAGCATCATCTTATTCTTCATTTTCGCTGGTTGGGCATTTTTTACTATCTGTATTCTTGTTTTAATGGAAGGATTATCAGCCTTTCTTCATACTCTTCGATTACATTGGTAAATGTTTCTTTTTTTTCTTTTATATATAATGTGTAAAAAAACTTTTATAATTTATTTCCTATTTTTTTGTTTCAGGATGGAATTTATGAGTAAATTTTATAAAGGAGAGGGACACATATTTCAGCCATTTTATTTTAAAAATATATTGGATGCCGAAGATGTCGAGGATTAAATTTCATTAATCGATCAATTATAAAGCAATAATACGATTTTTATTGAAATATTTCGCTTTCTATCAAATATCACACGATTAATATGACATTTCACTATTATTATTATTATTATTATTATTATTAATAATATTATTATTATTATTATTATTATCTGAATGGAAAAAAGACACACAGGGTTTTCCTTTTTTTTCAATTTCCGTAATGTGCCTTTATCGAAATTTTAATAATGATAAATACTATTGCAAAATATTATTAAATATTTTTCCTCATTGATCAGTAAACAAAAAAAATATTAAATATTTCGATATGGTGTATATATATATATATATAAAAAACAGAAAATGGGTCAGAGTTGTTCGATTTAATTTGTATTTTTTTTTTTCGGAAGAAAACACGATCGATGTGTGATGGTATTATTATATTATAAATATTCTAATCCTTTTTTTTCTTTTTTGGTCATTTATTAAGAGAATCTTCGACGATAATTAAAATTATTTTATCCATTGTTGCTTTATTTGAAAACGTGTTTAGTTGAAAAAGAAGAAAATGAAGATGAAGATGAAGAAGAAGAAGAAGAAGAATAAGAAGAGAATGTTATAGATTTTTGCGTGTAATATTATTCATTCCATTAGTTACAATCGTAAATCTGCCATTACCGATGTTTATAATTTTAAATAATAATATACATATATATATATTATACATACATACTTATACATAAAAACATACGTATGCGTTAAAGGCAACGATTGTATTTCATGCACGCTATAATTTTAATTAACAATACAAAGAGAAGTTGTTGTTTTTGTTTGTTGTGTTGGCGAATAAACGATAGTTGAAAATGAAGTGTCAAGAGAGAGAGAAAGAGAGAGAGAGAGAGAGAGTTAAAAAAAATACATTCTGTATTAATAAAGTACAAATTCTTTATAGTTAACAGCCAAGAGTATTCATGTGTTAATAAACATATAAAAAATATATATAAAAAGAAATGCTAGTGACATATAATAAAAAGTATATCAAGATGTTTATGCATATTTTAAAAGATAATAATGTGTCGAGGAGAAAAAGATTATGTAAGCGAATGAAATGCACACACACACATACACAAACACACAGAAAATGAAATAGAAAGTGATAGGAACGAGATAGAAGAAAAATGAGATGCGCATAATTATATCCTTTGATCAGCATTGTTTCGTTTTGTTTTTTGTCGTTTAAATTACAAAAATAAATTGTCGATGATTCGAACTAAAACAAATTTATATTAAACTATTATAATACCGTTTAATATTTTTCATTCTTAATATTGGATTATCCCGTTAAATACATTTAGTAAAAATTTTAAAAGAAAATATGTGTATGTGTAAACCAAAAAAATGATTTAACATTATTTAAGTATTGTAATAATGTTGAAAACTTTTGATTTCGTTACGTTAACGTAGAACAAATTGGTTAATCTGCAAGATACATAAGTATAAGTGAATATATGTATATTATATTTTTCTACTTGAACAACAACCTTGCGGATAAAATGGAGAGACAAGTGTTGAAAGTTTCCATAAGGGGTATAAGCCAGATCCCAGTTAATACTCACACGCATCGGTTCGGTTATCTGTTATTATCATTTCGTTACCTGTCTTACAATTAGTAACTTCATTTGTTACAATAATTAATACATTGTCCTATACGAATACAGTGCTACGTGTGAATATTTTTAAAAGCTAATTCAAGTGTGATTGAAATACATATATAT
>NW_014569805.1:62070-70886 GCF_001313835.1 Polistes canadensis
TAATATTATATAATATAAATATTATAAATAACTTAAATATTATATAATACGTTGAGAGAAAAAAATTACACTTAGGTGAAATGAAAAAAAGGAATAAATCATTTCACATTTACATTATTAATTTATAATATATTTTCATATTGAACACAGGTTCGTGGATTTGAAGACACTTATATATGGATAAAGAATGATAAATCAGGTCAAAAGAAAAGAGGCTACGTTTCGTCAAGGATCAACTTTAATTCAAGCTCCAGGGTGTGTGACCCTCTTCTCTTTTATGCATTATTATTTTTCTTTCATCTTTTCTTTTTTATTTTTTTTTCCTTTTTTTTTTATCTTCTTTCCAAGTATTATATATATATATAATACTAATAATTGTTATATGGGGTAAGTGTAACTTAAATACGAAACGGTATCTAATAATAGAATCCTTGCAAATTTTTGGCAAGTAAAAAATATAAACTATTAAAAATCATGAGAAATATATTTAGTTCTTTTTTTTTTTTTACAATAAAAAAGTCACATTAATATTTCAGTATTGGTATATATATATATATCTATAACGGAAGAAGTATTTTATTAATAGATGTCAAAGATCGATTTAATACTTTTTTAATATCATCACAGATCAGTTGGTTCGAACAGCAGAAAATCGTACGCCGAGAAAAACGTGATTACATATTTCCATCGATAATTGATTCGGAAAAAGCTTTGATACGTGAAAAACGTCTCCCATGGAGTTCATATGGGATATCATCCAATATGATGATCGAAAACCATAAGAACAAATTTGTATCCATTTATTCTACGAATGAACACAATCCAAAGAACAAAGTTTTATTTAATGACGAACTTTGGGATTTAGAATGGTATTTGGTAAATAATTAATTATATTTAAATAATTTTAATCGAGAGTAATTTTTAAAATGAATCAAAAAAGGTTCGTGTGCGTTTTTTTTTCTTTTTTTTTTTTAATATTAATCATTTCACTCTTGCATAAATATATAAGTATAATAATTTTATTGATTTCAAAGAGAACAAAAAATTGCACTATTCGAAGCAACACAAATAAACCCACGAATCATCTTTTTTTTGATTCAATTTAATATTTTCTTATCTCGCGTTGTTGTATTATTTTCTTATTATTTATTTTAAAATAATATGTTTTATCGTAGCAAGATACTAGATCGAGTAAAAAACATCCTAAATTAGATCTAAACGTATTGCCAGTTTATGAATTAGGTTTTACCGGACGTGGAATAAGAATTGCAGTATTAGATGATGGTTTGGAATACGATCACGGTGATCTACGTAACAATTATGTGAGTGAAATTAAAATTTATTTTAATTATTCAATGTTATTATAAACAATTGAGTTTTAACAGTCTCTCTATAATTCGTGAACTTTGTGTCGATAAAATAATATGTTAATAACAAATGTCGTGCTAATCAAAACTTGCTAAGAATAATCAGAAAATTATATTTTGGTTGGATCTAATAAAAATGAAACGAGAATCCTATATAATTCTAGTCACGATTTTTCAAGTACTTGCGATAACCTGACAAAAAAATACTTTAAACAAAAGTTGATTTTGTCAGAGAATGCAATACTGTAAATTGGGCATCTTTGCAATTTCTTTGAAAAGTTTCGGTGAATATTTTTTATACTTTTAGCAAGTAGATTTTAATGATTTTTATACTAAATTAAAGTACACTCTTTTGTCTATCCGTAGAGTACCTTTTCGAGTTATAAATCKATTTGCAAAGGTTCATAAAATGTCTGTGAATCCAATGCTGTAAAGTGTGCATCTTTGCAATTTCTTTGAAAACTTTCGGTGAATATTTTTTATACTAAAAGTGAATAGATTTTAATGATTCTTATATTAAATAAAAGTACACTCTTTTGTCTACGCGTAGAATACTATATCAAGTTATAAATTTAGCATATAAACTTCAAAAAATATCAGAGAATGCAATGCTGTAAATTATGCATCTTTGCAATTTCTTTGAAAAGTTTTGGTTAATATTTATTAAATTTTTACCAAACAGATTTTAATGAAACTTATATTAAATTAAAGTACACTCTTTTATCTACAAGTTGAATACTCACTTAAGTTATAAATCGATTTGCAAAGGTTCATATTATTTTTTAGGATCCTGAAATAAGTTACAACGTGAACGATGGTAACACCGATCCAATGCCACGATACGAATCAACTGGTATTTCAAATTTCTTCCATACTTTTGTTTATTAATATTCGACTAAAGTAATAAATTATTTATATTTTTATTTTGTGTTAAATATTTATTTGTTCAGGAATGAATGCACATGGAACAAGATGTGCCGGTGAGATAGCAATGGAAGCAAATAATGGAAAGTGTGGGGTTGGTGTTGCTTTCGAAGCATACATCGGTGGTATCAAATTACTCGATGGTCTTGTAAACGATCGAGTAGAGGGTGAAGCACTTGGATTCAAACCGGAAATCGTTGATATTTATACAGCTTCTTGGGGACCACCGGATGATGGGAAAAGTTTAGAAGCACCTGGTAGACTCGCTGAAGAAGCTATTTATCGTGGTATCAATAAGGTTTGTCTTGTTTTTAATTATTCATTTGACCAAATATTTATTAATTATTATTAATAAAATAATACTAAATGTGATAATATATATTATATATTATTTTATGTTGAATTTTTGTCTATTTAGAATTTTCGTATTCATCCTAGTGGTCTAACCATAAGTTATATATCTCATAGGATTACATTTGAACACTCAAAATGAATTCTATATAATATTGAAATAACAAAGATTATTTAACAATTCATTTTTTATAATAAATTGTGTGTTAATTACATTGAATTTAATTTGGTGTGAAATAACTGATAAACTTATTTGTTTTTTTTTTAAAGTTTTACTTATATTCGACTACTTTCATAATTATGGTTACATATGGTTGTTACAATTGCAATACTTCTTCTTTCGTTTCTAATTAATATTATGGTGATCCTTAGGGAAGAAATGGTAAAGGTAGTATATACGTATGGGCTTCTGGTAATGGTGGCTCAAAATATGATAATTGTGGATGCGATGGTTATGTTGGTAGTATATATACCATTGCAATTGGATCAGCAAGTCAAACTGGTAGATCTCCATGGTACAGTGAAAAGTGTCCTGCAATATTGGCAACCACTTATAGCAGTGGAACATATCAAGATCAAATGATTGTGAGTATTTCGTGTCACATTGTAAATGTATATGTTACGTTTAATGTACTAGTACTAATGGGGATTTTATAGAATGCCTGAGATAGGTTTAGGTCAATCTATAAAATGTATTTTATTTGATTGTTTTGTTAAACAATAGTTTGACATTTTGTTTCACTTTTCTCTCACATATTTCAAAACACACCCCATCGAATTTTATCATTAATTTTATATTCATTTTAATTTATGTATATATATATTTTATTTTATTTTTTGTTTCAATGAAACCCTTTTAGGTATTCTATAGAATCCCCATTATCTACATATTATATTAAATATGTAATGAGTACAGGTTTTTTTATTAGAAATATGAGTTTTGTTTTTTCTTCTTCTTAAGGTAACGACCGATTTACGAAACACCTGTACGACTAAACACACAGGTACCTCTGCTTCTGCACCATTGGCAGCTGGTATATTAGCACTTGCACTTCAAGCAAAGTACAAATTTTGATATATAAATAATTCTATGAATAATTATTAAGCTTAACTGAAAGTTCACGTGTCCCTTTTTTTGTGTATTATAAATTGCATAATTTATTTTCGTGTACAATTTTCATTTGGGGAAATGTTAATAAAAAAAGAAGAATAAAATGGACGAACTTTTGGTTAATCCTAATATTTAATTGACTTATTATTTCAATTTCATTTTTATTATCGTTTATAATTTTTGTAGTAAAAATTTGACTTGGAGGGATGTTCAACATTTGATCGTTTGGACGTCCGAGTACGGTCCGTTAAAGTAAGAACAAAAAAAAGAAAAGAAATCTAATAATAAATAATGTAAAAAATGTTTTTTTTTAAAACAAATTTTCAGCGAAAATCCCGGATGGTCGAAGAACGCAGCAGGATTTTGGTATAATTTAAATTTCGGTTTTGGACTTATGAACGCTTACGTTCTCGTTAAATTTGCAAGTCATTGGATTAACGTTCCCGAGAAGAAGATATGCGAAATTCCCATGGAATTCCTGTGAGTTCCGTAATATTATCGATCCATATGATGAAAATGTTAAACTGGTAAAATACGTATCATTCGTTTAAATATTTTATTTTTCATTTCGTACAGATTGGATACGAAATTAATTCATGGAATGATTAAAACATTACGTTTCGTGGTAAACGATAATAAATGTTCGATTAGCGATGGAAATGAGATGAATTTTTTGGAACATGTCGAGATTGAAGTAAATCTCGAGTATACTCGTCGTGGGGTTTTGGAAATGTATTTGGTTGCACCATCAGGTAAATACATATACAATACATATACATATAGTATACAATAGTTCACGTAAATAATATTAAAAATATTGTAGAAAAGAGAAGTTATATATATATATATAAATTTTTGTTTGTTTGTTTAAATTACCAACGATGAGATAGAATTAATTTAATATCGAATATCTTTCAATATTTTTCTTATATTTTATTCGTAATAAAAAAAAAAAAAAGAAACGAAAACTTATACACCCCATTTGTATCGGGGATAAACAATATAAAACTATTCATTTGTTTTCCTTTTTATAAATATTCGATTTAAGGTACCAAGGTACAATTATTAGGTCCGAGAAAATTGGATGATTCGTCTGAAGGTTTTAACAAATGGAAATTCATGTCCGTGGCTTCCTGGGGCGAGGATCCTCATGGTATTTGGTTCCTACACATATTCGACAAGGTTACATAAGTATACATTTTTAAATAATAATAATAATAATAATATTAATAATAATGCGAATTGTGTGTTCGTAAAAATTCGAATTGAAATAATATTAATCTTGATTTATTTATTTTTTATTTTGGATTCAGATTGGCTCACAAAAATACAACGGTAAGATCGGCAAATTGAAATTAATTCTTCACGGTACGAAAAGTTTGCCGTATTATCGAAAATATGGTTCGAGAATTTACGACAATGAATAAAAAATAGACAATCGAAGAATAATTATTACAATAATAGGATTATTATTAACCCTTTTTTGATCGTACCTAATGATAGCAAAAAATTGGAATAATTTTTATCCTAATGTGAATCATATTGATAATATAAAAAAGAAACTTGAAGTCAGGAAAAGTTGGAAATTATTGATGAGCGCATATATGCGTCCACCATGTATCCGTAGTGAAAAGGGTTGGAAAAAATTCCAAAAACAATGAGAATAAAAATGTATTTTATAACAAATATGTGTGTTCTCGAATTAGTGGGTGAAAATACCACGTGGCTGCGCTGCCGTCGTCGACCCGACAAATGCAGCTGGCTAGGGGGTGAAATGGGGTTGATTTGGCCAGTAGCATGTTGCCATTCCTAACGTGAACGTCGACGTTCGCGTGACGATCAGAAAGTGTCTAAAAATAGAACGTCAATTTAACTGGTGCCTTGTTAGTGTTGTTGTTGATTGTCATCGTTATACTTTTTTTCCCACCCCATTCCCATTTCCACCCCCACCCTCCCCTCCCCCACTCTCATCCCCATCCCCTAGCCCGGTTAATTGATCATTAACGATTTCAAATCAATAATAATTAATTTTTTTTCAGTTTTTTTTTATCCAAGAACAAAAAACATACCGTTCTCAATTTTTTTCAAACGTATTTGAAAATAAAATAATCAATCGATCATTATTAAATTATCACAATTAGAAATAATATAATACTAATACATATATGAGATGAGATAAGCATAGGAAGAAGAAAAATGGGCGTGTAACAGTTTAATATGATCATTTTGAAATGGTTTATATTATTAAAGTTTAGAATATATGAAAAACAATAATGTTTTATTCAATTCGATTTAATCTGATTTATTTGTTCTTTTCTGTCATTCATAAGAATTATTCATTATTTTTCTTTATCTCATTCTATTATTTGTCATATTTAGATTTAACCAATTGGGTTCGGTTTAATAGAAGTATTAATAAAAAAAACTTCGTTGGATTGAAAGAGAAAATTTGCCTTTTGAAAATATTTTTGTCTCTCTCTCTCTCTCTCTCTCTCGTTGGTTATGTTTTATTCATAATATTATTTCATTTTTCGCATTTAACGATATCCGATACTTCCTTCCCTTTCTTTTCTTTTCTTTTCTTTTGTTTTCTTTTCTTTTCTAACTTTTCCATTTGTTTCCTCATTTTCTTTTTTCCATTTTATTTGTTCGGAATAAACATCGGAAAGCATCGTGTATATTTTACGAGCAGCAGAAATACCCCGTTTGTCGTATCACGGTATTTTATTTTTTCACGTGTGTATGTGTGTGTGTGTATAGTTGTAGGGGTGCGTATAACCCGCGTATACTTTAGAGTGTTGTTTTCATTGTATACCGTTATATCACAATGGAAAGGATGCAGAAAAAGGAAAATATTTTTCTTTACACGTTGCTCGAGAATCTCGCGTTTACCACGAAATCTAAGAAAAAAGAGAAAAAGTAATATTTCAATGGTAAAAAAAAAGAAAAAAGGAAAAATATTGCCCTAAGCCAATTTTTCTTCTCTTTCACACACACAGTATTTACCGTGACTTAGAAAATACAAAAGAAAACTTTCATTTTTTAATATTTTCCAATGATAAATAGAAAATAATAATTCTATTACGTGTGCGTATGATATAAAAATTTGTTAAACAAAATCTCTTTATAAAATATAATATTTTAATATATTTTTTTTTTGTAGTCTTCATCTTCGTCTGATCGGATAATAATTAAAACTTTACGCACAATTCACAATCGTATATTCTTAATAAAATATTATTTTATTTAGAAAAATAGAAAAATAATAAAAAAGGGGATCGTTCGTTTATTTCGATTCGAATGTTAAAGAAAATCATTTATCGATGTCTCTAATATAAAAGTAGGTCGAGACGTTTTGTAGAAGCAATTTTTTTTGTTCCTTTTTTTTTTTTCTTGTCCACCACCCCATTCTTAGTTCCAGTTTCTAACGTGAGACGAGAAGTTTCGTCATTCCGTGTCAGGCATCGTAACAAGTTCCATACGATTTACCTTTACTTTCCTACCACCACTACCACTACCACCAACACCACCCCTATTTCATCCTACACCCCTCTTTTCTGTCCTTTCTTTCTATCATCAATTCAAAGCAATTTATGGCACCCGTTTCTTTCAGGATTACCATTCGTTTTTCCTTCATTCGTTAGCTCCTATTATTTCAATGTTATGAAATTTCTTTTTCACATGTTTTATTTATACAAACGAATGAAATAATAATTCATTCGTTAAAGGTTCCTTTCATTTTATTTATTATTCTTTATGATAATATTACTTTTTTCTTTTTTTTTTATATAACAAAATGTTTTAGGAATACTTAATTAAATGAACAAGATTTTTCCATTCTTTTTCTTTTTTGGGGAAATATTTCTCTTTAGAAATACATTTTGTTATTTTGTTTATTAAAATACGATACTCTAGGTTTTTTTCATTTAAATGTTACAGAAAAATATTTAGACACACGGTATAGATTTGATATATATATATTTTGAAAATTTGTCTTCGTAGAAATTTACTCTATCATAGCATAATATATTTTCTTTTATATATAATTATTTATATATTTATATTATATAATACAGTAATGTATAAATATCAAATTAATTCATCAATCGTGTTACCATCTTAAATAATAAATCAGTTTTTTCGTAAGAAGTGTGTTAGAAATGAAATAACCAAAGAGTTCAATGAAATAAATTGATTGATTAAATAATGAGAATGAAATTCAATTCAATAAATATTTAATCAATATTGAAAAACAATTGATTTAATTTAACTCCTTGTTATTTTATTTCCAACTTGTTACGAACAAAAAAATTGATAAATATCAAATCTATATATAAGCGTTATAGAATATTTTTCTATAGGATTTAAATATATGAATATATTTTTATTTTGCAAATCAATACTTAAAGTATAACAAGTCGTTTATAAATTTGTTCGAATAAATTGAAACGCGTTGAAAATTTTATTATATATTTTGCCAAAAAGGTGGGACATATTTTATCTTTTTTTTCTTTTTTATGTAAAATACAAATTTTTCCATACGTATTTTTTAAAACAGTTTCATAATTTCATTTCTTTTCATTTCATTACGTTTCGTACAATGACTGGTGAGAATCTTTTCGCATTGGAAATCGTTTAAATTCATTTAACGACAATTACCACGAGGAAAAAAAAGAAAAAAAAGAAAGGATAATATGATGGACAAAGGAAAAGCATCCAAGGGAAAAATTCCTATGTCTTCGAACATTAACGAGACGATTGAGAATGAAGTTTTTAACGAAAGAATGGCGCGAAGTAAGTTATTCATAATAAAAATTATATTATTAATATATGGACCGTTTATTTTGAAAGTAGTATAAGTCCATTTTTGAAAAAAATAAGATATCACGTAATTCGTGTTTAATTTAATGTAAATTTTTTACGTATAATTAGTCCGTGTTTAATTTCTTAAAAAATGTCCATGTTTTGTACAATTTAAAATTGATCGGTAAATGAAATTGCATAATCATTGATTATGAAAGTAGTGTAAGTCCAATTTCCATACAAAAAAAGAAAAAAATAAT
>NW_014569805.1:72211-73688 GCF_001313835.1 Polistes canadensis
AAATAGAGACGAAACGTTCAACGGATAAATATAGTGTTCATCTTAATTAAACCCGTCCAAAAAACAACTTCCCTAAGAGTAAACTTAGTAATAATATTAATAAATTTTGGATAAGAAAAAAAAAATCTTGATTATATTAACATTAATCGTAATATTATAATGGGTATCTATGATAATAAAAGAAAACAATTTGTTTTTTGTTTTTAAATAATAAATTGATTAGTATGGTCGTGCACCTATTCACTGGGCTGCTTCGAAAGGGAACACGGAAATCATTGAGATGCTGATTAAAACTAAATGTGACATTGAAGCAAAAGATAAGGTTCATTAATATTCTTATTTTATTCCGTATACAAATTAATATTATAATGTTATTAATTTTTGATCCACCAACCCCATCACCCCCTTCCTTTTATTTCAGTTTGGTATGCGACCATTGCATATGGCTGCGTGGTACGGACACGAGGATGCTGTTAAAGTTTTGATAAACGCCGGTGCTAATGTTTTTGCAGTTAACAAGGTAGCTAATAAACAGTTCAAACCAAAATTTCATCAATTTAATAATTTATTATTATTATGCTTATTATTTAATTCTTTGTTTATGGGAAAAAGATTGGTTTTTAACGTGTTATGTACGGTACAGTGATATTTTTTCGGCGTGTGCGAATAAATGAAATTAAATTATTAGAAAAAAAGTTAAAAAACAATATCTGGTTTTTCCGAATAAGTTACCCATCCATTTTTATTAACTGTGCCAAAGTTATTTAACTTTAATGATTTAAAAACGAGAATTAGTAAAACAATTAATATAAATATTTGTTCAAATTTTTGACTACATATCAATTTATATATAATTTATATGTTTTTTTTACAATTTATTTAGTTAATTATCAATTTATTTTATTGTTTTGTTTTTTTCATCAATGTTTTCGTATGATAATAATAGGAGAAAGAAAGATGCATTCTTTCTTTCTATCGCAGAAACAATATACTTTACTAATGTGTGGTGCTCGTGGGAATAATGTCAACGTCGTAAAATATCTTGCGGAAGCTGTGGAATCCTTGAATGGAGATGCAACGGATTACACAGGTGCAACTGCATTACATCATGCAGCCGTCGCAGGACATCCTGGTGTAATATCCGCGATATGTAACATTCCAAAAACAGAATTGAATGCGACAGATCAAGTAAGCGTTATTACTTTTACTATTTATGACATTGTTTTCAGCACATCTTTGCAATAAATAATTAATATTTTTAATAATTATTATCCGATTCATTTAAAATTTTGCATACGTGATCTCAATAGTTGTGTCTTATAGTAATTGCAATATTACTTTCTGAATTTAAATCTGACAGACATAATTTTATTCTGTAAAGTCTTAATACTGAATTTTCGAACACTCGTGACCCTGTTCTCAGTGCATCCTTGCAATGAATAATTAATAATTTTAATAATTATTATCCGATTCACTT
>NW_014569805.1:74368-78790 GCF_001313835.1 Polistes canadensis
AATAATTAATAATTTTAATAATTATTATCCGATTCATTAAAAATTTTGTATACGTGATCTTAATAGTTGTGTCTTAAAATAGTTGCAACATTACTTTCACAATTTAAATCTAACATATATATTTTGAATTTTTAATGTCTGAATACTTAAACATTCGAACATTTTCGCGAGTCACTGTATAAACTAGAACAAATTTAATTTATTGTTAATTATAAAATGAAATTAAAATAATACTGATATTCTCTTCACATTCGGATTCCTGTAAATTAAAAGAATTGTTTGTTTCGTCAAATATATCGTTTATTATGTTTCCAATAAAATTTAGATAAAATTTCTTTTTGTTTTTTTAGAAAGGACAAGCACCGATACATTGTGCTTGCACCGAGGAACATTTAGAAGCCGTAAAGGTTTTGATTGAATTAGGAGCTAACATAAATGCTCAAGACAATGAAGGAAATACTCCGCTTCATGTGGCAACACGAATGAGGCAAATCGAGATGGTTCAGCTTCTATTGAAAGTTGGAGCAAACATCGACTTGACCGATCAGGTATATCAATAATTGATCTTGTTAAATAATTCAGATAATGGAGAATACGTCCGATCGATCCAAGTTTATTTGTTAATTCTTACTTTATTTTCAACTTTTTAAAATTAAAAGCAAAGTACAGAAAGAACTAACAGAAAAATTCTACAGATTTTTCTAGAATAATAATTCTAATTTTCTTCAACTAAGTTTCTAAAAGAAAAAGTATTTTTTTTCTAACTAAATAAAAATAGAAACTTTAATTATACCTCCTCCTCTTGTACTAGTCGAATTTTATCAAATTTTTTCTACGAAATATATTTCCTTTTAAATTTTCTTTCGATCCGTTTATGATTTTTGAAAAATTGATTCAGAATCATTTCTATATCCGGTTTTGTTTTGTTTTTTTTTCACATTTTAACAATTTCGATTCAACTTGTTCGTACCTTAAAATGTTAAACGAATCTTAAGGGTAAAAAAAAAAGATTAGAGAAACGTTAGACCATGGTATCATGATAAAACTTCTCAGATGGGTTTCACTCCGCTTCACCTAGCAGCGAGTCACGGTTGCAAGGGTATTTTGGAATTACTCATACAAAATGGTGCAGCCTTGAATAAAAAGTGCAAGGTGAGATGATGCATGAATAAAACTATATAAATATATTATCGACGAATAATAATAATAATAATAATAATAATATCTCTATTTTTTATATCAAATAATTTGAATGAAATGATAAATCTTATTCGTAAAATTATTTGACAAAATTGTTCTAAATATTATTCTACACATTATTAATTTAATTTATTCGTATAATTATAATAGAATCATTCTCTGATCGTTTGTATCCAACAGTTACAAGACACCCCGTTATATAATGTGTATATAAATTTTTATAAATAATATATAAAATATATTTTTATGTCAAAAGATAATAAACAACTACGCGTGCATGTAATATATATTTTTATTATTATTAATTTACATATAGAACGGGAATACTGCATTACACTTGGCGTGTCAAAATAACGAAGTGGACACGGTGGAAATATTAATAAACAAAGGCGTTGATATTAATAGTTTCAACTTGGTAAGTAGTCAAATAATATCTATGATAATTAACAAAAAGGGGGTCCGATATTAAGTTTATAGTATTCATCTAGATCAGGGCTTCTTAAACTATGGGTCGCGTAGCAAAATTCTGGGGTCGCGAGAGATTTTAATGTCAAATATTTATATATACCATTTTATAACATCACTAGAGTTGACGGAATACAGTGGACTTGCAGCGTCTAGACACGTGCATTTGTTGAAGGTTTTGAGCTATCTCCACCGACAGCAGTAATATTTGTATGGGGTCGTCAAGAAACTCGCAATCATAAATGGGGTCGTCAAGAAACTCGCAATCATAAATGGGGTCGTCAAGAAACTCGCAATCATAAATGGGGTCGTGAATGACAAAAGTTTAAGAAGCCCTGATCTAGATGAATCAAATCTGTTTGAACAAAAAAAAATGTAATAAATATTATTTATTTAAACATTTATTTTATTTATATTCATAGAGATTGCAATCATCGATACACATTGCAGCAGAAATGGGACACACCGAGATATGCGAACTTTTGTTGGCATCCGGTGCAAATATCGAACAAAAAGAAAAGGTACAATAATGATAAATAATTCATTTAACACCCCACCATATTTCTTTCTTTTGTAATTTTCTTTCATTATAAATTCAATTATTTATTGTATCATTATCGATCATTTATTTCAGAGTGGTAGAACACCACTTTACGTTGCAGCAAGGGGTAGTTTTACTGCAATAGTTGATATGATTATTAAAACTGCTCGATTGGATTATCCGACACCAGTGAGTTGAAATATTATTCGAAATTAGACTAACAAAATTTATTTATTCATTTTGTTGGTTCTCTCTTGTTATTTTAATAAATGATTTCAATTTTCTCATTAGGAAAATTCGGACTCGGATAAAGAAATTCGCGAATTAACACCAGCACGAAGACGTTGGAGGGAAGATACTCGAGGTGTGTTTATGGAAAATATGAATAATGGTAACGGTGCACTCACCGAAACGATTAGATCAGTTTTGTGGAAGCTGGCGTATAAACAATTGGGACCAGGAGATTGGAAGAAAATGGCCCAACATTGGGCTTTCAGTCACGAACAAATTAGGGCTATTGAACATCAGTATACTGGTATAATTTTTCATTTTTCTATTATTTTATTCCGATGAAATTAAAGTATTATTATTATTACGAATATAAACATATTTGTTTATTCAATTATTTTCGTCATTCGATGCGAATTTTTCTTTAACGAAAACTCAATCAACATAATTTTATTCATTATATTTAATTAAACAAATATATACAACAAGGGTGTATGTCTGTGTGTGTTTTAGGTTTTTACTTAATCAAATTTTAAATACTATTTGTATGTACTATTTATTATAGATTATTATACAAGGTGTCCCATATATGAAAGTAGCCAGAATTCAAAAGAAATGATTAAACAATATCGTAATAAATTAATAACGATTTTGCAAAAGATTTTATAATTAATGTTGTGTAGGTTCCTCGAGTTACAAGGAACACGGATTTCGGATGTTGTTGATTTGGGCCTCGGGATTAAATTCGGAAACACCATTAGTTAAAGAATTATGCAAAACTTTACGAACGATTAACAAGAAGAGTCTAGCTGGTAATGAAAAAATTATTTATATATTTATTTTTTCTTTTACAATAAACCGTATAATTAATAATACAAAATTACTCCTGACTTTATTTTTCTTATATTATTATTATTATCTTCTTTTTTTTTCAGATTCCATTCAAAAACAAACGGATCTGGAGAATGACGCGAAATTGAATTCGAATAAACAAAGTTGTCACAAATGTTCGATTTCATGAAAATTGCTTTTCATTCGATTGAATATTACGATTAATTTTACATTAACAACAAATGATCGAAGAATGTTTTTACGCGTCCACATATTTATAACACACCATCCGTCAATTTATTATCGATTTTCAAAAGTGTTGTTGAACTTTTTACACCTAAACAAAAATTATTCTCATCGATAATAAATAAGGCCTTTTTATTAATCGATGTCATAATATGTTATACGTCTAAATTATACGTAAATAATTCAATTTAATTATAAAACAAAGAAAGAGTGAAGATTATCAAAGAGAATATATCATTTAATAATACAATATTTATATTAATAACATATTAACTGTGTAATACGTCAGAGTATTCAAGATAATTAATATGATTTTTTAAACGAAAAAAAGAACCCCCATGAAAAATTTCAATAACCAAGAGATAAATATACTTACCATTTAATATAATCCATCTTCGTTTTTTTCCTCTGTATGTGTGGATTCATTTCTTTTGATATTCTTCACAAATTTTAACATAACAAATTTATATAATACACATAATCTATACAATATGTAAAAATAAAGTCACAATTTGATCAGGTGATATATCCTATATAACGAAAATGAAATGATCTATACAATATAAATATGGATCGTGATCGAAAAGTGGTGGGGTGGAGGGGAGGGCAAAAGTTATATTATAATAAAACAAATAGGAGAGACACAACGAAGATGAAAAACAAAAATTCGACGAGAAAAGAAATTTTGTTTCTATTAAAATGTGAACGTTTATTATTATTCATATATTTAATATCGCGTGGAATATATATATATATATATTTACCTGTATTATTTTTTTTTTCTTTTTTTCCTTTACAGAAGAACGAATCTCCCTTCTTCCTCTGCTCGGTATTACTTTCTTTCATTCTTTTTTTTTTCCTTTCGCAACATTTATAACAAAATACTATGAATAATATTAATAATAATATTT
>NW_014569805.1:78865-80061 GCF_001313835.1 Polistes canadensis
AATAATATTTAATAATAATAATAATAATATTTAATAATAATAATAATAATAAGAATAATAATAATAAGAACAATAATAATAAAAAATAAGAATAATAGTAATTATTAAGTAATCATTATTACATAATAATTATTATTATGTATATTTATATATATATATCATCGATGACGTGCAAATGAGGTTGTTGTTGTTGTTGTTGTCGGTGGTGGTGGTGGTTGTTGATGGTGGTTGATGGTGGTGGTGTCATTATAATTATTATTATTCATTAACACAGCACGGAAGGATATTTTTTACGCGGCACATGTATGTAATTTTTTTATGCATGCATGCGTGCGTGCGTGCGTGCGTGCGGCGAGTGGTGGTGTTGTTTTTTTTTTTGCTCGTTTATTTATAAATTATATATTATATAATATATCATCTTGTGTTTTTTTTTTTTTTTTAAATCAGACACGATCGAGTTTTGCTTGCATATACAATGTAGATTTACTGATGCTCGGTTGACGATGACGACGACGTTGACGGTGTACGGAAAGGGAAATTGATTCTGAAACAAAAAAAATCGCGACGTAAGGTGAAAGGAAAAAGGCTTTTTTTTTTATGGTTTTCTTTTTTGTAGAAAATTTCAATTGAGTTCAAATACTTATATATTTACAAAATGGGGGGGGGGGCTTACGACCCAATGAAATATTCAACAACAGGGCCTTACGTCACGATTTTTTCTTCTTCCTTTTCTCTTTTCCTGATATCAATATCTTTCCCTCTTACCCCTCCTCCTCCTCCTACACCCCACACTAAATTTAAATGTATCAACAATTGTTCCATGTAATTTTCCATCCTTATCTCTAGATGCCCTTCTTTCTTTAAATTGAATTATTTTAGATGCGTTAATTATAAATAATATTATCCATGGATATATACAAACGCACCATACGCAACATACGCACGCAACTCACGCACACATAACACTCTCGTCGTCGTACATTATTATTATTAATATTATTAATTATCGTTATATCGTATCATAAAACACTTATCTTTTATACTTAATATTAAACGATCACGCGAGATCTTTTTTTTTATCTTCATTTCGGAGACTTCATTAAATGTTTTTCTCTTGAAATAAATATAATATATATTTATAATAATAATATATTATATATGTTTATAATAATAATATATATATCGTGATTATACTT
>NW_014569805.1:80936-85164 GCF_001313835.1 Polistes canadensis
AGTGGCTAAGAGTGGGGATAGAGACCAAGAGTGGGGGCAGTCGCTAAGAGTGGGGGTAGAGACTAAGAGTGAAAGTAGTGGCTAAGAGTGGGGATGGAGACCAAGCGTGGGAGTAATTGTTAAGAGTGGGGGTAGATACCAAGAATGAAAGTAGTGGCTAAGAGTGGGGGTAGATACCAAGAGTGAAAGTAGTGGCTAAGAGTGGGGATAGAGACCAAGAGTGGGAATAATGATTAAGAGTGGGGGTAGAGGCCAAGAGTGGGGGGTTTAGAAAGAGTTCGAGTTCGATATTTTCTTCTCGACATTTTTGTCTTTTCAATTATCTCTTTTTCTTTTTTCAAAGAATCTTTCATTTAATTTATTATAAAAATTGTCTATATAACACACACAACACTTTTCCTTCTGATATTTATCTAAGTACCTTTTCTTCATTGTCTATATATATATCTGTTTCATTTCTTCTCATCGTTGATTATCAAAGAGATTTATTTCTCATGGATTTGCCATTTTTCCATGGAGAATTAATTTGTTTTGTTTTTTATCTTTCTCCATTCTTCCATTTAAAAGAGAACAGAAATCATATTAATTTCTATGAAGAAAAATGCGATGATGGTTGTTGTGTTGTTTCGTTCCGTGTGTATCAAATATCATCGAGATAGAAATTACGATGATAAAGATTGTATTTTGAAATTAAGAAAAAGAAAAAAAAGAAAGTGTGATGATAGGTACGCACGTGGAAGACGACGACCGTTTTTCCAGAAAAATCAAAGTTAAAATTCTCTCTTAAATATTTCCTCAGTGTGTCGGTGAAAAAAAAATAATATTCGAATCTCATTTTCCCCTCCCCATAAGAAGAAGAAGAGCGTGAAGAAAATAACAAGTACGATCATACACAAAAAAAAAAGGTCGTGGTGTCTATTTGTTTTTCTCCTTCTCACTTAATTTTTTTCTCTCGGTATTTTCAAAAAGCAAAATATACGTGTGTTTCTTTCTTTTTCAGCGTATACCGTTATCCATAGTATTACGCTAATTATTAACGATCATTCGATCAAGAAAAAAAGCTTAGAAGCAGTGACAGCAGTAGTAGTAGTAGTAGTAGTAGTAATTTGTGAACTTGATAATAATGATAGTAGTAGTAGTAGTAGTAGTAGTAGTAGATGTAGTAGAAGCAGAAGAAGAAGTAGAAGAAGAAGTAGAAGAAGAAGAAGAATAAAAGAAGAAAATGTTGATTTCTCAAAAAGCGAGGCATATTGTGTGTCTCTTATCCTTTTTAGCGACGATAGGGATGGTAATTGTTGAAGCTGGACGAGGTTCCTGAGTAACCCCTTTGGGGTCCACCCCCAGTGTAGCTGTCGTTAGTTCCTGGTGCAGCAGGAACACTCGCTAGGCTCGAAGATCCATATCCGGTGCCTGTTAGAATCGCACAAAAGAACATAGTATTGTGTGCCAGGATCTGATCAAGGACGTAAGAAGAAACAGGAAAGGAATTATAAAGGATTGTGAATATTATTGACGAGATGTTAAAAAGGTTTACGAAGTAGGCTTGGTGTTTGGTTAAGGGTTGATTGGATTGGGTTGGGTTGCTTGATTGGTTGTTGTTGTTGTTGAATTCTATCGGGGGGCTAAAATAATGATGAACAATTGATTGCGAAGGTAATAGTTGAGATACAAGATTATTTTGTCCTTATTTAAATCAAAATGACAATTCGCCCGTTCGTCGTTTCTTTTTTCTTCCTCTATTTTTTTGTTCTTTAAATTTTGATTCATTTCTCTCCACTCTTTCTCTTTTTTTCCCAATAATTTTTTGGTTTCGAATTTAAAAACAAGTGTTTATTCTATCGATATCACTTTGGAAAGTTACAAATTTGTAATTCTCGAATGTGAACAACAAACAAGACGTTGAGAATATATTTTTTCATTTCGAAATACTTGTATTTGTTAATGATATTTATCATTTATCGTTTAAAAGATCTTTGTTTAAAAAGAAAATATAGTTAATTGAAAAATTAAATCGATAATATATATATAGAGAGAGAAAGAACACGCAATTGATATTATACGATTTTTTTTTGTTATTTTTCACCATAAAAAAGTACCAAAATTGTATAGGAAACTTTTCGTTTGATCAATTAAAGTGCATATTATTTTCAAATAATTCTAAATTATATATTGCGCGATATTATTATGAATAATAAATAATTTTAAACTATAGGTGCGTATTTTCAATATATTTTCACAGGAAAAAGAGAGAAAGAGAAAATATGATTAAATTAAATGTGAGAAAAAAAATAAAAGAAAAAACAAACGAAATGTATATATATATTTACATGTAAGTATACATGTATATATATATATATATTTATGTGAATAAATTAGCGTAAATAATCGGACGAAAGTCGTACATCATCGATCAACGGCGAGTATAACAAATCTATATATATATATACTTAAAAAGTTAAATTCTATATGATTTAATATTAAATATATGTAATCCTTAATAAAGAAATTCGGTACGACTACTATAAATATAGAACAATATTATTATTATTATTAATTGTTTTTTTTTTCCTTAGTTAAATCTTAATTTTAAATTAGTCGACAAACACGCGTGTCCCATCTTTCTCGCCGTATTCGTTCGTTTTATGTACCGCGTTATATATGTATGCAATTAATGTATATATATCAATATAACTTATATCTCCTTAATAATCACATATTATAATAAGCTACTCGAATTACGATGAATAATTTCTATAAAATATAACCTTATATGCTCTTAAGTATATAAATATAATCCAAATTACTTTTTTTTTTGTCATAGATCGATATATATATATATATTTGAAAACGTAGAAACAGATATAAGAGAAGATCATTAAACAAAATGTTCACAATTATTTTATTTTAAAAATAATAATAATAATAATATGTAAAGTACATATATAAGATCAAAAATAAATGATTTTATCTTTCCTTTTATTATTATCATTATTTTAATATTTATTTCTTTATCTTCTCTAATCTTTCTCTTTCTACGTTAATCTTTATCTACGATCTAATGGAATATCTTATTATTGTCAACTTGTAATAGATAAATTAACGCCTATAGGGATGGTAGTTCGTGTGTTGAGTCAAAGAAAATCGTTGGGGTCCAGGGGCTGCATCTCCGTTTGGAATGAATATCGGACTTCCGGTGTCAGTATTTTTGAATTTTGGAATCGGGGAGGAGTCTGCGTGGGGGAAAAAAATAGGATTAAGGTAGGACATTATTAATATGATATGATCATTTATATATATATATGTGAATGTGTGTGATTATTATGACGTTTGAAATTTGGAAATTTTTTTAAAAAAAAAAAGAAAAAATTTGCAAGAAAAGAAAGTTACTTTGTTCGATGAAAAATGACGAGAGAAGGAGGAGGAGGAGGGTGGAAGAGAATATTAAAGGAAAGAAATAAAAAGAATGGTGGAGAGAGAGAGAAAGGAAAGAAAGAAAGAAAAATAAAAAAAAATAGAAAAGGAAATGGAAAGAGAGAGATAGTTATACGTATTTGTGTGTAATTAATGAACTTAACTTATATATATATATATAAATAAAAAGTAAATTCTTAATATTTATAATACTTATAAGATTAACGCTCGTAGACGAGATCAGCACCACCATAGGGGATGAAAGTGCGTATATATAAATGGTAGAAAAAAATATAAAAATAATAATATTAAATACTGTGTGAATGTATTATCTCTCAACAAAAGAGTATAGATTCACACAAAATGATTATTCTTTTGTTTGTTAGGTATTTAAAAGCACACAGCCCCTAAAGTGCCGCATTAAAGATCAGATATGCCGAAATCATTCTCGAATCAGAGATTACAATTTATTTATTATTTTCTTTTTCTTTTTATTTGAATATTTATTATTGTTGATGACACATCAATCTGTTAGTTTAATTAAGAGAAAAAGAATTAATCTCAGTGATTCAAGATGATAATAATCCGACGACAATCGGTTTGGACGCGCATAAAACACTGCACCATTGATAATGCATTAACTTTTTTTTTATTTCTATATATATATGTAATATATATATTTTTTCTTTCTATTAATATATAATCATTAATAAAATTTTAATGAATATTTTGTGTGTTATATGAAAACGATAATTCGTTAGATATCTTTTTTTTTTTTTTTTTTTTTTTTTTTTTTTTTTTTTTTTTTTTTTTTTTT
>NW_014569805.1:86735-93917 GCF_001313835.1 Polistes canadensis
AGAATAACCTTTATTATTATAATCATTATTATTAATATTATTTATATAATAGTCTTAAGTATCAATTAATTAATTAATTAATTAATCTACTAGAAACACCGTTAAGTAATATTAATGTACGTGTATGTAATATGTATGTGTATATGTCCTTTAAATGAGCGTTTTTGCGTGTGTTGGTTGGATCAATAATAGAAATAATAATTATTAATAATATAATAGATAATAGAGTTAATTATAATAATAATAATAATCATAAATATAATAATAAGAATAATCATAAATTTAATAATAATAATAATATATAATCGTAATAATAAGATTAATAATAATAGAATATTAGCGATAATAGTGATGGTGATAATAATAGTGGGTAGTAGTAGTAATAGTAGCAGTAGCAGTAGCAGTAGTGTAATAGTAGTAGTAATAGTAATAGTAATAGTAATAGTAGTAGTAATAGTAGCAGTAGTATAGTAACAGTTGTAAGAATAATGATATATATATAGCAATATTAATAATATAATATTAATTCTATTAGTAGTATAAGTAATAATTCTGTAGTTTTTAAATGTGTCCTTAGGGAATAAAGAGAAAATGGGTAGAATAATATTCGATTGATGGTTATATGATGTAAAATATGTTTAAAAATAATATGTAAGATAACAAAAGTAAAAGTTTTATCAATAGTGTGTGTATTTTACCCTCCCATAATGAAACTTCTAGCATCCTCCCATCATTAAATTACGATGAAAGAAGCTTTCAATTATAAATATCATGTGAATATATATATATATAATATGATTATACACGTTCAAATATATAATTTTTCATTGTCCCTCTTAATTATTATATATATTTAAAAGAACAAATATTATCTGTTTTAATTTTTAATCACCATAGTTATATTCTGTTTGTATAACTTTTAAGGGTGTACATTTTAATTAGCTTTTTTATTATAGAATTTTTATTGAATTTCAATTTCCAATTAGGTTTGTCATTTTGATGATTATTAATCCTCCTTTTATTGCTGCTACTACTAACCCATAGGATTATAAAAGTTTCGATTGTAGGGTTAATTAATAATAATGGTGAATAGCAAAAAAAATTATGTACGCCTTGATCTGAAAATATTGCCTCGACACTGAACTTTTCAATTTTTTTGGCAATTATTTAACGACGGTTTGGCTTCAAAACTAATTGCTATTATAATTTTTACGTGATTTTTAATTAGAAAACAAAAAAAAAACACCGTAGAAATAGCGTGTGTGTCACTTATTTTAAAGATTTGGCAAATATTTTAAAATGATACTCTCTCAGTTTTGTCTAGCTAAATTATTATTATTATTACTTTTTTTTTTATGGGGAGTATGTATATTATCAGTGCGTGTGTGTGTGTATATATATAGGGTGATTCTGGTGATTTCTTTGATATTTTATATCTTTACTTTATAGGGTACCCTCACGATATTAATAAAATCCCATTATTAGTAAAAATGCATTAATCTTCTTGTTGTTGTTCTTCTTCTATATAACAATTGGTAATTAAATTACTTCAATAATTAATCAACGAGTGTTCAATATCCTAATCTGATTATTATTCCCCCAGTCATTCTCTCAATCTCTTTCTCTCTTTGTCTACCTATTTTTTATGTGTTTTCTTTTTTTTGTTAGTTGTTGATTCTATTACTTAAAAATTACGGAATAATTATGATTCTTCTGTAGAACACAATAATTGGCATATTTTGTGTTTTTGTTTCGTTATAAATAATATCTATTTCTTTTTCTCTCTCTCCTTCTCTCTTATTCACTCTCTCTCATCTTATTCTCAAAAGTCATATCTTGAATACTTTCTTTTACACAAAATGGTCTTATTTCTCAAGTTGTATTTATTTTCTTTTAATTAACTAATTAATTTTCAATAGTAATCGAAATACATTTAATTATTGACACACTATAATCGTATTTTTCACGTATCACGAACTTACAACACTTGATTTGTTCCTAAAAATGTAGACGATATATTTTCTATTATATGATATATATATATATACTGTGTTTAATTGTAAGAGATCAATTACAAACGAGAATAAAAGTAAAAAGTCTCTTTCTTCTTACCCAGTTTTCCGGATCAAAAAAGTAAATTAGGAAATAATTAATTTTATATATATTACATTAACACAGATATTAAATTATTCATTTCATATTTGTATGATTTAACTGAAATAATATTAGTTGATATATTTTATAACGTTTTTCTCGTTAATCCTTTTTAAGCCCTAAAACGAACCCACCACCTTCACCTTTCTCCCCATAAAAAGAAAAACAAAATTAATACAATGATAAGACGACAATTTGGATAAGTAAGAATTACTTTTTTTTCCTTGCCTCTTTTTTTATTTTTATTTTCAACAAATTTTCAATTACCTTCACCCCACAATTAATCCCACAAATAATTTATGTGTTTTTGTTTGTTTGTTTGTTTATTTTTAAGCGTAGATAAAAGGAAGTAAAATTCATTTACACTAGATCTTGTAGGAAAAAAAATATATATATATAGATATATTTATATTTAATGTATTTATTTAAATATTAAAGAACTTCATCGTTTAACGAGAATAAAACTTATGATGAGACATTCACCTAATCAGTCGTGTCTTCGAGAAAAATTCTTATATTTGTGTTATAAACTGGTTACGTTACATTACTTAATTATCTCTTGTGTATGTGTGTGTGTTTATATGTGATAATAAAAAATGTGAAATTAATTAATTACATTTTTTCTATTAGTAAACATGTATACTTTCTATTCTTTCAACTTTCTTTTCTTATCTTTTTTTTACGTGCACATCTTCACCACTTCCTTTTTAGCCCAGATGATATTTTGTTCTTGAAAAAAAAAAAGAAAAAAAAAAAAAACAATAATAAAAATGAAAAATTAAGGAATTAAAAAGGGGGGGGGGGAACAAAAGGAAAACCATATAAATTAAAAGAATAAATTAAAACGATTAAAATACATTCGTCGATGAAATCGTCTATCTATATCTAATCGTTTAAATTGATTATTAATTATGTAAAAACGAATATTTAAGCTTATTTAAACAAAACAAAAAGAAAAAAAAATCATCAATCGAGTTCGTTGAAAATCTATTCTCTCTATTCTTTATACTTTCTTCTTCTTTTTTTTTTATTTCAAACTTAAGCTGCAACTTCTTTATTCTTAGTTGTTTTCAATTAAAAAAAGAAATGTGCTATATTTTATAGATTTATTACAAGTAGCCTCGATAAAATGCTATGTGTGGGTATTAAATTTATTTTATTATTATTATTATTATTATTATTATTAATATTGTGTATGTTTAACACGAATAACTGTGTAGTTAAAATACGATAAAATATACTTTTGATATATATATAATAAGTAATTAAAAAAAATCAACGAGAAATTATGTTTATCGATTATTTAATTAATAATTAATTAACCCTTTGCACTCCGAAAAATTGTGGACATTGGCTAGCAGTTACTCAGCACCACTTGACAGGAGAAATGAACATTTACAAGATCTCGTATTATTTATTATAATTTTTAAACTAAGTAACGTATTATAATGATATTGGTCTTATATGAATTGGTTGAGACCAAGGAATGTATTTAAAAAAGAAAAATAATTAATATTTTATTGTTTATAATTTTATATAGTATGTTAAATTCTGAAACACTTCCCAAAATGTTATTGCAGGCTGATTAGTGTATGTTTCACAATAATAATTTGTTTGACGCCAGTTACTAGATGTTTTCCTGTTAGAACACACAATACAGTCCTTTTTTTTGTCCCACATTGGGAATATGTAATTTGTTGTCTAATCTATTGGTTGCAGAAGATCTAGAGGGACACGTTCATCGATACACGAATAAATAAATGGGATTAAAATTTCTAATTGTTATTAATAACTCATAAAATGATATTTAATAAAATTGCTTTTTACCAAACAATTTGTTCACTAAAAGAAGAATCACTTTTCCGATTTTCCCACTCGCGTTAGATCTATGCGTACTTGCTCGATGCTTAAAACCAAACTAAAGCTCAGCTTTTGGAAATCTTTTCCTCCAGATTTAGACTTGTTTATTTATAATTATAAATCTTATTATATAATGCGTCCTATGTTTGCATTCCGACCTTTCTTCTACAAACAACATCCTTTATCGATTTTTTCAAGTGGCACCAAAAAGTGCTCAACCCATCGGGGTTGTTGCCCGTTCTCGTCTGACACAAAACCCCCTGACAATATTTTCATTTAATTTCTTGTGCTATTTCAAGAAAAAAGATCAGGGAAACATACATGTTTTAAAAAGTGGCGCTGAAATAACTTATTTCACTGAAATCACTAATAAACTTGAGTGCAAAGGGTTAAGCGAACTTTTTACTAAACAAAAATGAACTTTCATGTTTTACACCTTAATTTTATCTCTCTATCTTTTTCTCTCTCACTCTCTCTCTCTCACACACACACACACACAGAGAAAGAAAGAGAGAAAGAGAAAAAGAGAAAAAGAGAGAGAGAAATTCTCTCATATTTATTTTGTTCGTTATGAGATATTTGTAAAGCATATGTGGTGTTTTTTCTTCTTCATTTTATATATAGTTCAGTAAATATGGTAAATTTTAATACGTAAATATATAGTAATAATATTACATATAGTAGTGTTAACTACAACAATATTTAATGAATCTTATTTCTTTTATATATATATATATATATATATATATATATATATATATATATATGATCGATTATACAATTACACTCTCGTGTGTGTCCTCAACAATATATTCAGATCAAAACGGAATACGCGGATGAGAGAATGTAGAAGTGTTGTAGTAACCCACTCAAAAAATGTTACTTGAAAAAAAAAATAACATTTTAAAGGACCTTTTTTCCTTTTCCTATTTTATAATAAGAATCTAAAAACGTAATAATAAATCGTGTTTGTTTTTTCTTGTATATATGTGTCCTGTTGTGTATGGTGTGTGTGTGTGTACACGTATGTATGCATCGTTTATAAAAAAAAATCAATAATAGTAATATAATATGATAAAAAAAGTTAGAGATGAAACAAAAGTTAATATAAAAACAAAAATACAAACCAAAAGATAGAACAACAACAAAAAATGATAATCGAATTTCCTCTCGAGTTTTCTTTTGTTTTTCTTTTCTTTTCTTTTCTTTTCTTCTTCCTTTTTTGAGGAAGTTTCTTTAGAAAATTCTTTTGATATTTATTCGAGTAGGAGGTGAAAAAGAAGCAACGTGTATCAAATGGATATTTTTTTAAATACATTTTGTTTGTTTTTTGTTTTGTTTTTTTTTTTCTTTTTCACGATGATCTATTATATAACAAATAAAAGAGTATGAATAAAAAAATTATGGTAAACGATGACGAAGAGATACAAACAACCACCAACACGTCAAGTTAACCATAGAATCAAATAACGAATATTAATAGTCATGTTTTAATCAGAGATATTATCTTTACTATTCTCCGTTTTTGTTTTTTCCCCCCACCCCACCTACCATCGATCTTATTTTTAAAAAATGCAACAGATAACCTATATATTTTATCTCGAGGAATTTATTTTTTTTTTTTAATTTTAATTATTATTAATAATAATAATAATAATATCGGGCTTGCGCATTCGTTTATTTATTTTCTTATATTCGTCAAAATGTACATTTTACGTACTGCAGTCTGAAAGATCAATTAATAATATGATCATCATTTTATATAAGTCGCTAATTAAACATTATCTTTATTAATTCCTTAATTAATGCGTATATTCACAATAACAATCCTTATGTAAAGGTTTTCGCTTGTTCCGCGCCTGGACGTTACTAGCTCTAGTGTTTTATTTTATTTTATTTTATTTTATTATTATTTTTCTTCTTCTTTAAATAACCATTATTTACTTACTACGCAAAAATTGTTTAACTATGGATTTTTAAGGCTCGTTTTTATATGGGGCTTATATTCTTGATTTCCCCTTTCCCCTCTCCTCCTCCTCCTCCTCCTCTCTTTCTTATTTTCACGTACTAAACAAACGTATTATTGTTGGTTGTTGTTTTTTTTTTCCATTCTTTATCTCATATTGTGTGTTATTTATTTTTCCTTTATGCATTTTTTTTTAAACATCCCATATTTCTTTCTTCTTCTTTTTCTTCCTCTTCCTCTTCTTCGTTTTCAACTTATGTAGCGCCGATATCGACTACGGATTTTTTTTTATATTTTTAATACGATTTAAAACTAACTAGCACTTAATTGAAAAAGATTTCTTCTTTCGGGTCCCGAATGACTTAGAGGCTGACTTATTTAAAGAGAAATATCTAATCGCGAACTAGGGAGACACTTGTCTTTTTTTTTTTTATTTATTTTTTCCCTAACAATTATTACGAGGTCTTTTCCAGAGATTTTATTTTCTCTTTGTTTCTTTGTCATTTTCTATGGATTTTTATTTATTTATTTATTTATTTATGTATTTACGTGTGTTATTTGTGTGTATGTAATTATTCATTGATTAATTTATTAACTTTGCTTTCCTATATTTGTGTTAATCCTTATTCTTTACTTTCATGACATTTTTTCGTGACTTAATTTACTTAGAAATTAATTAGACGAAAATTTCGCGCGCGCTTTCGTCAATTGGCGATTCCTTATTTATTTTGTTTTTGTTTGTTTGTTTTTCTAGCTGTTCCTCCCTCTTAAACCCTTCTTCTTCTTCTTCTTCTTTCGGACTCCCTCTAACCCTTTTTTTTAAATCGCGATTCCCCCTAAATTATCCAGAAGTATTATTTAAACTCACAGCCGCACTATTGGGAAGGGAGATAGTGTTATAGGTAGAAACGAATATATAAACGGTATTGTTGTCATTATAAATTAAAAAAAACTTGTTCAAAATGTCTTTTCTTTTCTTTTTTTCAATTTTCTTATTCGTTGCATCATCAACACGTTGAACGCCATGTTTATTTCGATCTTGCTGACGGCCATCTTGCTTTCTGTGGTCATTGAAATCACACACACCTCGGTATTAGATTTATTTTATACTTAATTAAGCAAAGATTTTGTTTACTTATTATTTTTAACAATTTATGATTAAATATTTAATAGTAATAATATACATGTATATATATAATTAA
>NW_014569805.1:94002-97857 GCF_001313835.1 Polistes canadensis
TCTCGTAATATATATATAGATATATATTTAAATAAGATCATTGTGCATTTTATAAATTTTTCTTGAAATGAATAAATAGACAAATGTTATTTAAATTATAATCATGTATATATATATACATATATTTCAATAAAAAAGTCATTTAAAATAAAAATGTCAGATGAAAACTTATACTAAAAATGAGAAATAATTATATTAAATGATAGATCTATTATCAATTATAAGTACATATGTAAAAAGTGCATTCATTATTATACCAATGTTACGATTAATTAAAATTTGGGCCTTGCAAGATACAAAATGCATTTTAACGATGTACGTTCAACGTGTATGTATATAAGGCATAAGATTTCTCATCATTACGTTGCTTCAAAATCCTATTTTCTTTCAATTTTTTTCATGCGACCATAAATCATACTAAACTCACGTGTTTAGTGTTCATGATAATGATTATTTGTTAAGTTATAAAAGAATATTTTATGTTTAAATGGACACACAATGCATATTATTCCGGACACCAATGATAACTTTGTATTTAATTAATATAAATCTCAAAGGGAATTTTAGACGGTTGTTAAATCTGATGAACAATTTATTTAGAACTAGTTGTACGTTTCGTCCCTTACTGGGGACCTTCATCAGCAACTTGATCTTTTTTTCTTTGATTTGTATTTAATATTGACAACGAGATAAAAACAAAAAAAAAAGAAAAGCAATGGTCGTTCCCCCTGCTCTTCTCTCTCCCTTCCTCCTTCATTAAAAATTCATTCTAAAATATTCTCGCACGAAGATTATCATTTATTATCGTATATATGAGGTATATTCGATGACGAACGCTTAAAAAAAATGTCTTAAGGTATTTTACTGTGTAATTCTTTCTCTTTCTCTCTCTCTCTCTCTCTCTCTCTCTCACAACTACGATAGTCACCCATTTTTAATCCTAGAAAAAGTTTTACACTTACAGTCGTCGGTACAATACGTTTTAAACATATTTATGTGTCTTATTATATAGAATATTGAATATAATAATCATCGTCAAACATCCCTTATTCTTCATTTTCTTCATCATCTTCTTTCCTTTATAATCTTGATTACTTTTACACAACCAATTCTTTCATGTTACAACTAATCGCATTGATTTCCAACCCCGCGCATTTGAATTCATTATCTTGATCTGCTTTAATATAACTTTAGTTTTAATTTTATTTATATTATTGTGAATTTGTGTGTATACACACACGTTTTTAAATTCTATAAAAAATCACCGTAAGGTGTGTCTATATATCTGTTTGATTTAGTCTCACAATTTGTTTTTTTTTCTTATTTCTTAATAAATTGAAATATTTAAAAACAAAAAAATTAGAAAAATTATAATGTATTTTAAAAAATGTAATGATATGATCAAATGAGTTTAATTTATTCTCTAAACGTTTAAAAAATATTGTATAAATGAAGTAACTATTGTATTTAAATTAAACATTTTTAAATGAATAATAAGAAGGTATCATAGGGAATTTGGACATCAAAAAAAAGAAGTAGAACTTAATTTAACTATATTGGACGTTTCGTTCCTTTATTGGGACTTCTTCAGCAACTTAATCTCTAAAGTTCAGCGTCTTTTTTATTTAAGTAGACATACATTTTTATTTTTATATATAATATTCGAAACACAATACATCTACACTTCCTTAAGTCTTAATAATCCGTTATGGATTGTTTTTTTGATATCCAAATTCCCTATGATACCTTATCATTAATTTTATTTTTAGACGAGAAAAACACAAATGATTTTAAATTAAGTTACATAATTCACTTCTGCATATAATAAAATACACGTGTGTTCGCGTACACACACAAACAGGACAATAATAACTGTATAACCTATTGTAAAGAAAAAATATTGTTCATTCATATTTCATTATCGTATTGATTAACCAATCCCCACGCATTTTAATTTATTTCATTTCATTTCATTTCATTTGACTGCCTATCCATATACTGTATGTATATCTCTATGTGAATATTATGTGTATATACGTGTATGTATGTGTGTATGTGTATGTACTCTTATTTCCATTCGCTTGACCCTAAAATCTGACTGCTGCTTTGCTAATAACGGATAATAGTTTGTACAATTTTACACTTATTTACTTATTTATGCTTTTATATACCGAACGTAGATTTAATTATTTTGTACAGTAGAACAACTTAAACGGTACAAGTTATTTTTATTCTCATAATTATAACATGACTAAAAAAATACGCGTATGGTGTTGATATAATTAACGTGACGCGTTGTTTCTTAATAAGATCAACGTGAAAATATTTTCTCCCTTTTTTTTTTTTCTTTTTATTAGAGACCCATTTTTTTATTCCAAGTATAAAGAGTTGGAAGAGAATGAATAATCAAAATTGATATTATAACGAAACACCTCTTGAAGGAGGAATGCATGCAATCAAAACAATTTCGTTTGTTAAGATATTTTTCTGCCCTCTTTTATTTCATAATTCGGTTTTTATATTTTTTTAACTTTTTGTTCTACTTTTCACTCGTATTTAATTCCTTCCCTTCTCCCCTCTTCTTATCTTTATCTTTTGTTTCTTAATCCTTCTGATCAAAAAGAAAAAAAAAAAACGTTCTTTCCTCGTATAATTGTGTCCCCCACATTGTACTTTTCACCTCCTCCTCTTCACAATTATTAACGATCCCAAATTTTACTTGATGATTGTGGTTGCTTTTTTTTTTTAATTCCTTTACAAAAAAAGAAGGAAAAGGAAGTGGAAAAAAAAAGAAAAAAAAGATAGGTAAAGAAAGAAATTCAGGATGAAAGGTAGAAATGAGAATCGTATGTATCATTGTTGTTTGATAATTGTGCGATTGCTGATGATATTACGTGTCTATGTATATCTGTTTTTATATATATATATATGCACATACGCGTACACGATTAGATTCGTGCATGCAACGTGCATATTAATTATGTCTCTTGAGAAAAAAAAAACAAAAACAAAAATAGGAGAGCAAAAAAACATTTGTTGGTAAAATGTTATATATCAATTAATTTCTATGCATACGTAAACGATGATTACGTACGTGTGTATGTGTGTGTATGTGTACACGTGTATATATTATGTATATATACATAAAAATGTTATGTACTTTTTTAAGAAACGTACATTATATTCACACGAGCAAGCTTAAGACTGCGTGTTACATACATATATGTTGTGATGAATAGACATATACATGGTTAAGAATAATATGTAAATAATGTGTACTGTCTTCTTCCTTTCTCAACATATCTCGTGTGTGTATGGTGTTGTGTATGTTTGTATGTGATTTTAATAGTCATCCTTAATCGATCGTTATTTAATATTAACACGTGTTAATAATAATTATTATTATTATATGTTATTATATATATATATATATAAAGTTCGTCGCGACACAAATATGTGTGTATGTATGTATGTATGTATGTATGTATGTATGTAAGTATGTATGTAATGTGTGATTTTTATTTACTTCTTTACTCCTTCGTTATTTCTTTTCTTTTTTTTTTGTTCAATATTTTTTTTTCTTTTTATGTTTTTCGTTACTTTTTTTTTTGCCTTTTGCGTATCATATGTCCAGTGGTGTAGTTGTCGGGTTGTTAATTATTATTATTATTATTGTTGTTGTTGTTTGTTTGTTTGTTGGATTGGTTGGTTGTGTTACTTTTAATTATTATTCTCATAATCATTTAAAATCGTAAAACGATATTATATCTCCTACACATAATTAATAATCCTTTTCCATATAAACTACTATTATTATATCGTGATTATTATTTGTTTTGTGTTGCTTTTTTATTA
>NW_014569805.1:98714-105185 GCF_001313835.1 Polistes canadensis
TTATTCTCTTCTCGTTCATCCTTGAAGTACACATCATTATTTTGAAACGAATGGGAAATGTACGGCGGAACGGTGGTGTGGTATACATAATATATGAAACACCCCACACGGCTTCTCTTTTTAATTTTTATTATTATTATTATTATTATTATTAACCATTCCCTTCAAAATCACGATTATTAACTTATTAATTCATTAACTTTCATTTATCTATCATTCAGTCTACAACTATTCACTTTGTTTTGTAGTTTTTGTTTTTTCTTATCTCGTAGGGGGGCATACGGATCTTACCAATACAACGCTAAATGTTATAAATATATAGGTCATGTATTACAGTTAATAATTTCATTTATCATTATTATAATTAATTATCGACTTTATTACGTTTATTAATCCTTATACTTGACACTAAAAAACATGATAAAAGTAGTAGATCGATAGATTTCTTATTTCATGCGAGATAAAGCATTCCAACTGTAGGAATTCCATCCACTAAGATTAAAAAACCCTTTCATCTTCTTCTTCTTCATTTTATTATTCTTACCGATCACACTCGAACGAACGAAATCAAAGATAGCATATTCCTTTTCTCTTTTCTTTTACTTTTCATTATTTAATTTAATTTATTTAGTTATTTTTATTGATTTATTTATTTGAAATAAAGATTTTTATTTTAGTGGCTCTCACGTTGCAAAAGTTCATTGAACTTCCCCATTTTTTTCCCTCCCCCATCTCCCCCGACATTATACACAATTAGATACGTATTCGAACAATTTTATATTAATGTACACTTTCCCTTTCCCTCGCGTTAATATCACCCACCCTTTAATCCCTATTCTCTCCCTTATTCATCCCAATTCGCTAATGCAATCCCTTCTTCTTTTTCTTTTTCTTTTCAATTTGCTAACTGGACCCCCTCCCCCAAACCCAACCCATCTTTTTGTCAACTTTGTCAAGAATTGCTATCCCTTATTCCTTCCTTGTTTCCATTACTTTTCATTTCTTTTCTAATTAATTTCTCTCGTAATATGTATGAAATTTTTCTGTTACTTAAGTACATGTTAAACAGTATTTATGTGTAAATACGTGCGTCAATTTCTGTGTGTTTGATAAATATGTAATACGTGGCATGTAACGTTTCGTGTGTGTACGTGTATATGTATGTATAATTTTTGGGTATGTTGTGTGTGTGTGTGTGTGTATGGTTTTTCTTTGGGTGGCTCGGTGTCCTATATACCATCGATTTTTTTTTTAGTTTTTTTTGGCGCACACAATATGTCACTATAAATTGTTAGCTAGTGTCCCTTTAGACAATATAATTTTTCATACACACTTAGCAATGGTGCATCTCCTAACGTAAACATATTTTAGAATTTCTCTTATGTAAAACTCACTCATTTAATATTCTATAAGGGTTTTATTTAGTTTTTCTTCTTCTTCTTCTTCTGCCTTTTTATTTACTTTTTTTTTTTTGTTTACTATATACTTCTTTACGATATTAATTTATATTGTTCTATCAGACTCGTAGAGAAATCACTTTTATAATTATAATAACCTTCTTAATTGCTTCTATGTAAACGTAATTTAGAATATTTCATGTATATATGACACATATTTACGTCTTACATTACCGGTAGTATCTCTCCCTCTCTCTCTCTCTCTCTTTCTCTCTCTCTATTTTTCTATTTCACTCTCAACTTTTTTAATTTGTCCGTTTCGTATTATTTTAGCGCCCTTTTTTATTTCATTTAACTTGGCGTACTTTTTGTGTAACTTTGGCGATATATTTTCTTTTTGTTTTTTTTTTTTTCTTTTTTTTTAATCAAATGCCACGTGAACAATTAGTAGTACAATGTTTCTTCCTCGGTTTTTCCTTTAATCCCCATTTAATTGTTGCTATTGTTGTTTAATTTTCTTTTATTTCGTTTAAACCGAACAAAATACAAGCAAATCATAAAAAAAAATACGTGTATTACGAATAAAGATTTTGGTTTGTGATGAGGCAAAATTAAAACGTTAAGCAAAGAGAAAAGAAAGAAAAAAAAAAAACAGACACAATAATAGAATGAACAATGAAAAACTTAATACAATTCTATAGAAGCAGGCTTTGACTGGCAGTGTGTTGTGTAATAGATACAATATAACTAACACCGATTTACATCAAATCCTAAAACCAAGTTAAAATAATTACTATGGTTCGTTAATAAATGTGAAAAAACAATATTGATATAACTACTAATACAAAAGATGGACAATAATAATAACGACGACGACGACAATTATTTTCTATATTTTGTGCTTGGAAGAAAAACGAAAAAAAAAAAAAAAACAAAAAAACAACAAAAAGAACAAACAGTAGAAAAGAAAAAGGAAATGCCTATAATCATCAGAGTCAACTCTATACTAAACGCAAAAAAAGATATAATTAATTATTCTAAATTCGTTTGAATAAAGATATGTGTGCCTAACCATATAAAATATAGTCATAGTTTATAAATAAATTGTATTTCATCATCCAAGCGAGCGCGTTTAAAGATAATGAAAACATTTTCCAAAATGCTACCATAGCCATTGTATTCGCTGCTTGTTAACAAGTGATATTATATTACTTTTTTAATCATTATCATTATCATTACCATTATTATTATTATTAATATTATTTCTTTTGTAAACTTTAAAGCGACAGGACACAATAACACATGCATAATAATTTAAACACGACCTTTTTTAATTGAGATACTGCAAGATGATTATTAAAAATTTAACTCTCTCTGTTCCTGATATTGCCCATATGGACCCCCACCCCTTTCAAAACCTCTTCTTCCCTTATTTCTTCTTTTTTCCTACCACCCCGTTTTTTCCAACCTTCTACTCATTCTTTTTATGCTCACTACCTTCCATGTGCGCCTTTTTTTCCTTTCATTTCTATTTAACTCTTTCTGTTTATTATTAATTTAATTTAATTTATAATATTTAATTTAATTAAATTTAATTTAATTTAATTTAATTATTTATTTTATTTTATTTTATTTTATTTTACTTTATTACGACCAGTCTTCGATGATTGGGGCGTCAATTGTGAGTATAATTGTAAGGATACACAAACATATTCAACGCCCCCGGAATTACTATACATATTAAGAAAACACCTTTCTTTTTAAATACCAAATTACTCCTACTATTTATCAGCTAGTTAAGTCAAAAGGAAATATATATTTATTTATTTATTTATTTATTTAAAAAAAAAAAAAACAAAGAATGAAAACCCCTAGTAAAAGAGAAAGAGAGAAAAAGAGACAACAAGCTTAAAAATTGCGTCATCACTATGATTATTTGTTTTTCTTTTCTTTTTCTTTTTTTTTTCCTTTTCTGTTGTTTCGTTTTAAATTCATTCCACGTTACTCGTAAAACATTAACTATTACAGTCACACCCTTTATACAAATTTCTATACATATTCTTTCTTAATTATCAATCTCTTAATAAAAAATAAAACAAAGAGACAAGAAACTTATGAAATGCAAAGAAAACTAAGCCTATCTATACTTAATCTAACTATACGTATAATATGTGTATTTTTAAAAGAAAAGAAAAAGCAAATCTTTGATGCTAATTTTAGAAAAAATATATGAACAAAATAGACATTTTATATACAATTACTTAAAAAAAATAATGATTAGCGATCTCTTTACAATCCCTTTCTACTTCTACCCCTCTATTATCTTCTTCTTTCATCGAGAATAATTAATATATCTTTTTGTTGTTGTTGTTGCTGTATCATTAAACATGAATCTCATTACGGTTTTGAAGTAAAAAATTTAATAATTTATGAATCCAAATTTAATATTTCCTTAAACTTCTTTAACTCATCGAACTCATCCCACCTTTCCGACTTTTCTGACATTTTTCTCCAGCATTCAACTGAAAAAAAAAAAATTGAAGTACAAATTCAATTAAAAGAAAAAAGAAAACAAAGAAAAAAAAAGGAAGGGATAAATTCTTTAACGCGTTATTGATTT
Source organism: Polistes canadensis (assembly GCF_001313835.1). NCBI lineage: Eukaryota > Metazoa > Arthropoda > Insecta > Hymenoptera > Vespidae > Polistes > Polistes canadensis. The sequence continues at coordinate 102,732 of NW_014569805.1, forward strand.
ATGTATGTTTAATTTTTTGTTCTCGTCATTGAAACACGGCAGATTTTTAAAAACAAACAAATAATTCTTTTTATACGAATATACTATTAATTGTGAAAAATATATAATTAGAGGAAATATTTTATCATCCCTTCGCGTGAACGTACAAAAAAAAAATAAAATGCAGAAGAAAAAGAAGAAAAGAAAGAAGAAAAGAAAAAACGAAAATAATTAAAAATATATGAGAGGGGGGAAGAAAAAAAAAGAACGATGACAAAACAACCCTGAGAGGAAGCCATAGTCGTCAACGCAAAAAAAAGGGAAACTGCGATAGCAAAAAACCGGCTAAAATCAAAGTTATCTTCTTCCTATGTAATTCTATCTAGATTCTATTTTTAATTAGATGCATCATCTCTCTCTCTCTCTCTCTCTCTCTCTCTGTATGTGTATTTAAAATATTAATAATATTGCATTTAATATAAATATATCATTTGTTAAAAAGTTAGTAGCCCATCGTCAGTTATTCCCCACTAAATCATCATCATCATCATCATCATCATCCTCTCGTAATTTCTGATTTTCGGTTGTTGTTATTATTATTTCGTTTCATAAGTTTTTTTTTTTCTTTTTTTCTGTTAACTATTTCATCAACGTATCTCTAAAAAATTTGAGTGCGCGTGTATATATGTACATATATATTCCATATACATATACAATACAACGCACATGATGCATAATACAGTACGACAAAGGCAGCCATTAATAACTTTGTTAATTATTATTTTTTTTTTTTTTATTTCTTTTTACTTAATCCCTTTTCATTTTATTAATTGTTACGTTTAATATAATTTATCTCATTTCTTTGAAACTCGTTAATGTATAATAAATTAATTATATATATATATATATATTATATTTATACCGTATATATAATAATAAAAACGAACGCATTGCAATATATTCTTGTTATCTTTTTTTTCTTTTCTTCAAATACGTTTCTCCTATAAAAAAAATTAAATTATTATCGAATATAATTGGTATTTTATTTCTTTTTCCCCCCCCCCTTAACATCCTGCAGATAACATTTGACAATGTTAGTTTCGTATTTAAAGTTTATGTAAAAAATTCATGATAAAAAAGAACAGTAATAGTTAATAGTATTTTAGTGATTAATCGGTTATAAATCCATAATTGAAACCAAAGGTGGTTCCTTTTCCTCCTCCTCCTCCTCCTCTTCCTCCTTCTTGTTATTTTCTTATTCCATCATTTAATATTTACTTTTATAAATAATCCGGCATGTGTTTTTTTTTATTGTTTTTTATCAGCCACACAGATAAACAGGTTTATATTTTATTATTTAATTACCACTTCTTCTCTGTCTTCAGTATCGTTCTTTATTTCTCTCTCTCTCTCTTTCTTATTTTTTTTTTACTATTATACGTGACCCGTAAATTTCGTATCGAATATTCACGGATTTGTAGAAATGTTTCTTTTTTAATTAGTCCTTTTTATTCTGTCATTATAACTTTTTTTAATTTTTTTACTCGAGTATGTTACATAAGTTGTGGCCTGTTTTCTACTGTTATCTTTCATTTGCGCATTCTAGGATTTTTAGATCTTAGGTGTACCTCTCTTAAATGTTTCTCTATATATGTGTGTGTGGTGTGTGTACGTATATAAGTAAAGTGTAATATGTTTTAAGTGTAATTATATGTTATGTGTGTTATATGTATGAATAATGTACTTTTTATTTTCTTCTTCTTTTTTTTTTTTTGGTATCTACCATAGTAATAGTTAATGTTAATTGTGGTGTTTACTGTTTGATTAAGCTTTTCACTCACATCTATTTTGTCTTTTTACTCGTTTAAATCAGTAAATGTATTTATTGCGTTGATCCCAAAAGTTTATACACGAGTCGCGTCTGGTGTTTCTTTACAGATCAGAAACAAAAAAATTAATCTTTCTTTCTATGTTTGTTTTATTTCTTTTTTATTTCTTTTTTTTTTTTCTTTTTTTTTTAACTATCTTGTCCGGCTTTTTTATGCTCACATTGTACACATTTTTATTTTATTTCGTTTATATATAAAACTACTACGCAATATCTTAAAGAATTGACAAAATCTCGTACACGCAATAAAAATAGAAAACTAAAAAAAAAATTAAATGAAAACAATAAAAGTAAAAACTTATATAATGAAATCGTTAACATGCAAACATGTATATTACGATTAATTTTTGTGTTAAATATATATTCTTTAATATATATATATTCCTTACCGAAGCACAATAAATGCATTTATTTTTTTATTTTTAACTTTTACTTTTACTAAACGTGCTTGTACCGTACTAATGTATTTGTGTAATAATAATAAGAAACAAGGATTAAACAACATCGTCGTCGCATAAAGTTTTATCTCTTAAATAAAGATCTTAGTTCAAGTTTAAAAAATCCTGACAATTTTTATATTATTATTT
>NW_014569805.1:105244-119823 GCF_001313835.1 Polistes canadensis
ATTATTATTATTTTTTATTGTTTATATTATAATAATTATTATTAATATTTATTTATTTATTTATTTATTTATTTATTATTATTTATTATTATCGTTATTATTATTATGCGCTCGATAATTAGAAAAATATAAGCTATGACACGATTAACAATGCAACGTACATCTCAGAGATAAATGTTCAATCAAATTACTGAATCGTATAAGCGTAATTAAAAATAATCATATCATAATCTTTGACTACATTAGCGTAATACTTTAAATTTTCCTTGACAAAGATACAACGCGACCCGTCCGATACTAAACATGAACATTGGAGAGCACTCTTCCGAAATATTCCTTCTTTAGATCTATGGTAAATCCTACAGAGTAAATATAATTAAGTCATATATTTAATCAGGTAGACTTTTCAGATCGATGCCCCCCGTCGAGATAACCGTACGATTATAATACACCCACCCCCTCCACCTTAGACATGATTCCATTCTAACAATCTAAAATTTAAACGCTCATAAGCATCATACATTAATTGTAATTATCATAAGACAGATGTACTTAATGCAGTAATAATTGTAATAGCAATAGTGGTTGTAGAATGGTAGTACTAGTAGTAATAGTCATAGTTGTTGTAGTATAGTAGAGTAGTATAGTATAGTTAATAGCAGTCGTAGTAAAGTAGTAGTAGTAGTAGTAATTAGTAATAGTAATTAGCAATAGTAAAAGTACTAGTAATGTTATGGTGACAGTAGTAGTAATAGTAATAGTAGTAGTAGTATAGTAGTAGAGTAGTGATAGTGATAGCAGCAGCAGCAGTAGTAGTAAGTAGTGGTAACAATGTAATAAGAATAGTAACAATGGTAGCACAATAGTAATAATAATATAGACGTAATAATAATAGTAACAATATTAGCCTTAAACACGCCTAATAATTAACTATTATAAATTCACAAGGTAAAAAATAAACCAGTTTATAAATAACTGGTAAAAAATTGGCCGAACAGAAGCCAGTCTGACGACCAAGAAGTTCTTATAATACAATTATTTTTATTTTTTTTTTTGTATTTTTTTTTTAGTAATAATCCATAATTTTTCATTTTATTCTTGCCCTCTTCCTTCTAGGCAGATGTTTGTTAAAACAACTGGAAGTAGAAGGGGACTAGACTCAGTAGGAAGTATTTGAAAACAAGAAATAGTAGAAAGAGAGGAACTGAAACAATTCGCGAAGATACTACTAGTGATATGCCGTGAAAAATAGCTGTGAGAAAAATGGATGCCTAAGAAAGACTGCATCTTGCTGTTTTAAAAGTTCAGAATACACATACATCATATTAAGACATCTATTTTATTTTACACTATTTCTGTAGTACTTTAAAGGTAAGTCAGCTTGTGAACGTCTTACTTATTTTAATTAATCACACGTTATTTTTGTATTTACCCAGTATAACAACTATTTAATAAATAGGAGAATGTGGAGGGATGGGTGTGTCACTCGCTAACCTTCTGCCGAAGACCATAGTATATAATATTACTTCTTTATCGTGTTACCAAATAGTAGTAGTAGTGTGTTTTTATTATTTCTTTTTTTTTTTTTTTTCATTTTACCAAATTTTCCGTCAGCACATAAAAGGAGATGAATAAGTACCAAACTTTGTGCTTGCCCCTGAGAAGATCCCGAATTAGATCTTATTCACCTCCAGGTATAATGCCACGGCAAGCAATACTAATTTATCATTCGTGCATGGATGATGTCTGTGCTTTTTTTTCCCCATCTTTTTAACACTCGCTCTTTTTACGTTTAATTTTACTTATTATTTCCATTCAATCTAATTTATTCTTAATATACTTTAATAATTTGCTTTCTTTCTCCTATCCCAGTGCCATACATTATATAACTCTTGCACCATGGGTATTATAATTTTTTTTTAATTCATTGTACTTTCTTATATATTAAAATTAAATCAAATAAAAAATACGTTTCCGCGAGCGATCAATCTAATAATTGATACTTTTAATATAATATAATCAAATATCTTTTTTCTATCTTTTTTTTATATAAATCTTTCATGAGATAAAATAAATATATATGGATAATATCAAAATACATTTATAATATAATACTATTACTGATTAACTGTGATGATATTCGTTTGACAGTATATAGTCGCGATCGCTCACGAAATAAACTAAATACAAGAGACATTCTTTGCACAGTGCTAATACCGCTAGATCGTTATAGCAAATGAGTCTGTATAAATTTACGATAATAAATAAATCTTTTTCGCTCAATCATCTATAAAAAAAATCTTATATATCCAAATTCATTATAATATTAAATGATCTCTGATATTGATCATCTAACAAATCAATGCAATTGAAGAAAAATGGAAATATGACATATATATATAAAATATACATAAATATACACATATATATATAAAATACATATGCATATAGATACGTATATATACAAATACAAATATATATAAATGTGTATATTTACTAAAAAAAAAAAAAGAATCTATATCAATATCTAAATTATTTAGTTAAAACCATCAATCAGTGATGAAGTCATTCCTAGATTAACTATTATCTTTTCATCGAACCTCAGAAAACTTTGATTATGTAACATGCTTGAAAAAAGACTACCCTTATTACAAGAGGCTCAAATTAATTAAATAGGCACTATTACATAGATTAACAACTAAGATAGTACTCCTCATATTGAAGAATAATAATAATAATGTTTTTTCCTAATATACAGTCGTTAAATTCTAAGAATTACCAATGAAATCTCGATATTACAGCACATAAAGAAAATGAATGTCTCGCAGTATAGTTATGATGTTTTAACCAATACATATACTGTTCCTCAAATATGAAATAAGAAATAACCCACGAGCAAGGCCAAGCCATTCAGCGCATTTCTCCGTCAAGGTTGAATTAAAACGGTCATGAGGTGGGCCACTCTTTGAAATCAAAGCCTTGCTGGCCAGGTTTAGGGGCGCTGGCGGCATACCCACCTTGGTTGCTTTCTCCTCCCGTATACGAACGTTGCTGAGGATAAGTGGTATCAGCATAATTACCGTATGCAGAATAGCCACTGTAATCCGGAGTTTTAGCCGAACTGCTACTAGTTCCAGGTGCACCTGAGCCGGTTGTTTGTCTTGAATACATATCCCCTGAAACATCCGTGCATCATATCAAATTATACGATTATCTGCTGTTGGTTACGTGCATCTAATGATCATATTTTAATTTCTTTACTATTTCATTGAAAGCGATGTCAAATACAAATTATTCTTATATATAATTCTATAATATATTATATAATATATGATATATTAATTTATTTGTCCTTTGTATAATATTAATATTATATTTAACATCGCTTTCTGTCAATTATCTATATATATATTTAGATTATATAAAATGTTTACACATAATATAAGACACAGAAAACTAAAATTAAGATATATTGGAAGTACACCTGCCTCTTGTGCATGCATATAATATTTCATAATTACAAGTATAATTGTTTTTTATGAGCTAATAATGATTTAATCTTTTTTCAATAACTTCTATGAAAACAAATATTGTCCTGCATTACAATAGGACTTAAATACCACGAACAACTATTTCTTACTATAGAAATGAAACTATTTCATACTACTTATAAACACTAAGAACAAAAAGTTTATTTTTATTAAAAATTATGGCTTCGTATTAATCTGAGAGAGCATTTGAAAATTGTTTCATTAATAAGCCCACAATGTAAGCCTATCTCTACAACTACAGCTTTTAAACAGAGTCTATATTTATTCTTTCAACAACATTACACTAATAATTGTGTATATATAATATATATACACGCTACTATAAAAATTTAATATTTATATAATAATGAAGCAGAAAGATTTATTCTTTAGTATTATATTAAGTATTAACTTCTTTTCAATTTCATATAATTATTAATTATTAATTTTTTCTTGCAGGACACATGCTTCTACTAGTGACAACTTATAAAAATAATGAAAAAAAAAAAGTATGTAAATTAATAAATATTAAAATATATTAAACTAAATTTTTACATTGATAGCAGGGCATAAGGAATTTTGAGAAAGTTTGGATACATTGTTAATAAATTTCTGTCTAGTAAATGATACAATATGATACTGAAAATTAGTTAACTACTTTGGTTTCTTTTTTTAGTTCATACTTTACATAAGAATTATATTGTACTTTTGGTACATTGATAATAATAATTAATGAATCGACCTACTACATTGAAAGACACATATTTGAATAAATAACACGTATCGCGTGGAACGGGATATAAAATATATGTAAATTCGACTAAATACTCAACATATGATTGACTATTCATAGCTTAAATATTTCAGAAGAAACAGAAGAATAAGAAAAAAGCTTACAACGAAAAATAAACAATTAGTTTAAAATAAAAAAAGGAAAAAAAATGAAAATATATATATATATATACATATATATATATATATATGGAACTAAAAATGAATGTGACTCACAAGGTAAAAATGTGGACGTTTATAGGACATAATAGAATTGGCACAAAGTTATGAGATTTACATATACAATTTTAGTAAGATTCAATCAGGTAACAATGGAATCAGCTGATGCCAAGGGTGGAAAGAGGAAAGAGTTTGTTTGACTGAGCTTGAAGACTCACCCTGCGGGCCAGAGGGGTTCGAGTTGGAGTTGGGCTGCGAGGAGTTGGGTTGAGGGGGCTGGGGTGGTGGCTGGGTCCCAGGAGGGGGCCCATTCTGTGGCATGTTCCAGGAGTTCCAAGAACCCCCGGGCCCGCCCCCCGCAGCCCCGCCAGTACCCGCCGTGGGCCCGTAGCCCCCTGAAGCGGCCGCCGCCGGCCCACCTGCGATCATCAACCACACAAAATATGTGTCACAGACCACCGTGTCACACCTCACCTTCTTACTTTTCAAATTACATGTAATTTATATCTTTTTTTTTGTTTCTTTTCTTATTGATATGTTTACTAACAAAATCTATCTCTACTTTTTATTATTATTATTATTATTATTTATTATTATTATTATTATTTATTATTATTATTATTATTATTATTATATATTTTCTAAATTTTTTTAAATGCTGAGATGCTTGATTCTCTTAAGATGCGTTTAAAAAAGTTATACCATTCAGAACGAAACTTTCATCTCGTTCAAGACAAATATTTTTTTCTAATTCTTGTAATATTACTTCAAATTTTTTTACGTTGCAAATTTTCGATTCTTTATCTATAACATATAAGAAAAGTTAATTATTGTTTTTCCAAGTCTTCATTTTTGTTATTTTAGAGACTAATTCCACACCTTTAAAAAGAAAGAACATAACACTATTATTTATTACAAAGTATATATCTAATCTATAAAACTGATAATGAAGGAAGACAAAGTTTACGAAAAGAAAAAAAGAAAAAAAAAATGTTTGTTAAAATATAACGTTGAAATAAGAAGAGAATCAAGCATAATTTTGTAGATAAGATTATGAGATTCAATATATCAAAAATTAAAATAATTTTAAACGATATTATGTCAATCCACACTTAGAAATTTACAAACAGTTATTTAAAACAAATAACTTAAATAATAAATAATTTAATAATGACATATAAAAATTTAATTCGAATATAAGATTTATGAATTTAATTTTATTGAGATTACATTTAATATAAATGAAATTACAATTAATATTAATACTTATTCAATCTATAACTTGTACGTGAAGATCATTAAGGTATAGGAATTAGGTTTGAATTAGGATACTTTAGGATAAAGGAAAAACATTTGCACCAGTTATTGATAAGAAAGAGACTATTATAAAGTAATAATGTTTATGTTTCTATAGATTTACTAATTTTAGAGGAAGAGATTAGATTTTTGGTATGAAAAATGAACTTGTATATTTTATTCTATAATTAGTTTTGTAAAGTCTGGATTAACATAACTTGTGACAATATTTTTAAGAATATAAAATCTTTTTTCTTTTTTTTTTTTTTTTCTTTTTTTTTTTTTTCACTTTTTTAAAATGGTATTTTAATCTCCAGGGGGCATTAAAAAATATTAAGGATTTTGTACCACTATTGCTGGTAGTTAACTCATTTTCTTATCTTTTTTTTTTTCTCATTAATTATCCTCTCCAAGCGGGATGGAAAAGGAGAGGACGGGATCGAAGTTATGCTAATTTTTATAATTATGATTTATTATACCTTTCCTTTTATAAAATTATGGAAATGAAATAAATGTTACTATACATTAAGAACTAACATAATTATCCAAGCATGTTAACACTTTGCCCATTGCTAACGTAATTGTATTTACTCGAGAATTTACTGTATATTTATCACAAAATAAAAATATTATTTAAAAAAAAAAAGACATGAATTAGAAATAAATTAAAAAATATAAATATGAAATTAATATATCTAACTATTATTTACAAACACACGTATATAATATAATGTAATATAATATAATAAAAATAAGAATAAAAATAAAAATATAATATAACATAAAAATTTAAAAGAAACTTCCTCTACAAAAAATTATATTTTACAAAAAAAAATAAAAAAAATGTATTTAACGTATTGTAAAAACCTTAAGATCGAAATAAGATCTCCCCATTCGGTCATACAGAGACTGACTTACTTTAAAGCGGAGAGATCTCTTCATTTGGTTGGCAAAGTATTGATATCTAATATCATCTCAATTAAAAGATGACTTCTTATAGTTTAATTATTTATAAATTGAATTGTATAGTAAAGTAACATTTATTTCACTTGTCATTTGTAATTAAAAAAATCTGAATTGACATATATTAATAATCAATAATTGATTTTAGTTTCATATTCAGAAATATTTATTTTTGAGTAGCAGGCAAGTTGAGTTTGTAAAACTATGTGAATATTAAAAATGATCATTAGTAATAACTATTTCTTATAAAAAGACTTTAAAAAATATTGACTCTCGAATAACGCAATTAATATGTTACACGTTGTATTAAATTGCGTTATATAAAATCGTATTATGTGATATCCTATTATATATGAATTTATTTTGTATTATATGAATAATACAAATAACATGCTTGGACGGCTATTGTCAGTTGTGTACCTTGTGCTTTTTCTATTAAGATTATAAAATGATTTTGTAAAAAACACAACAAAATTGAAGCAGTATCACAGTTTAATTGATTAAATTTTAATTTATTTAATAATATTTAAATAAATTAAAATATAAATCATTTGATTATAAAAAACTGATAATTTAATTCATTTTGTTTATATAACGCATTGCACGAGAGTCATCACATTAGAGAAAATAGTCGTCGCAATATCTTTAGCATGTTGTAGGAATTTGCATTATATGTTGCATTATGAAGTTTACTGTATCAAACAAATTCAACATACCTCTACGTTTATGACAATTATTTGAGTATTTGATAATATACCTTGAAACATAGCTTCTATCGTATGTAAACGCTTGTTACTGATTGAATAATAAGATAAAATACTATAATAATTAACCCTTTCGCTACAAGAATCTTATTCGCTATGACTGTTCCATTCAACAAATTATTGCACTAAAAGTGAATACATTGCACAAAAACAATTATCAACATTTTGTATAACAAAATATTAATAAAACTTTCCTTAAAAGATAATATTTGTGACTTTAGTCACATTGAATAATAGTAATAATAATAAACTTTAGTAATAATATGTTGTGTAATATTTCTCGAGACTGTAAAATCCAAAGAAAGAAAGTATATACAAGAGAATTAGGCCTCTTATAGAGAACAATTATATAGACTCTCATTATAACGAAAGGGTTAAATAAACCGTTATATATATTTATAACATCAATGATTATAGTCGCTCATTGTAGCGATAGGGTTAAACAAACCGTTATGTATATTTAGAAGTAGATCTTTTTTAAATAGGTAAATAATTCCAAAGTAAGGAATAAAGTTAAAAAAAGAAACAGATAAACGATTACTAAACACTTCATGAACTTACCGTAACTTCCATAGCCTTGAGTTGCAGCAGCAGGCTGAACATTATAACTGCTTCCCCATTGATGTGGTGGAGGAGGCGGTATCTGTTGTTGTTGAGGTGGTCCTGGTGGTGCACCCCATCCCTGAGTATTATACTGAGTGCTATATCCGGCATAACCTCCAGTTTGAGGACTTGTACCCCAACCTTGATATTGTTGCATCATATTTCCAGGAGGCCCCATAGGACCACCCATCATAGGTCCACCCATCTGACCATTTGGACCACCCATCGGTCCCATATTCCCAGCCATACCCATTGGTGGTCCACCTTGTTGAGGCGGACCCCACTGACCTTGATGACTATCATTCATCTTGCTTGAAGAATCTCGTGGTTCTGCTCGTTTAATCTCAACCTAGAAATAAGAAAAATAAATATATTAACAGTTCATAATATTTAGTATACATATATATATATATATATATATATATATATCTTTAATAATAATAATTGTAAAACAATTGAACAATTGAGCAATGCAGCCATGATTTTATACAAGACAAGATTAAAAAATAATGCTTATATTGCAGTTTATAAACTAATCGTAATCATAGTAATTAACTTTGAAGTGATGACTATTAACCTAATAATAAAAGTACAAGTAGAGTACAGGTATAAATTAGGAGCAAGCAATACAATTTGCACTTAATGTAATTGCGTAATATATACGTAAATATTGCAGCATAGCTGATATTGCTTTAAAGTTTTATACTTATAATAAATCTACTTTTTAAATTATACAACATTCTTGCCTGAGACTGCATAAATTGTGAATAGCTTATAACAACGCTTTATATATTTATTATACTATAATCTTTAAATATATAAATTATTAATAAATAAACTATTATATATAGTTTTTTTTAATACATACATTACAATCTACTTATATTTTGAAAGGACTAATATAATATATATATGAAGATACACTAATGATAATGTAAGTGATTAACATTAATACAATAGCTAAACAAAGATAATGAGAAAGCTTTAACATTAATGTAGGAGTATTACTCAAAATATTATTGAAATAATTTGTACTTAATCCTATATGAATTTTCCATCAAAACTTAAACAAAATTTCATATTTATCTATTTCTCCGACACATACATACAATATATAAGATAATAAGAATTTTATATTAATTTTAAAAATATATAGATATTACTTCGACAAGTTCTAATATTACAAAATCTATTTTATATACATTGCCAAATCATTTAATGATAATATATGATAAAAGTAAATTTGTGTGCTGAAAAACTAAATCTACTATTTGATTACACAACCATTTTAAATATGAAAATATTTTAAATATAACTAAATAATTGTGTTTATTAATGCATATTCCTTATTTCCTATGTAGTAACCTGTACTTTCTTATACTTCTTTGTTCTATAAGTTACTCTAATAAGATATATAATATACTAAACCTTTAATAATAATAAGCCGCATAATAATAACTTTTATTACTGTATATATTAATTTACAGAGCATGTTACATATGACCGCATTATACACTAACAATTTTTTTTTATCAATAGCCACCAGTCATAATTAATTTAATTATATTGAAGTGTGTCACATTTTTTAAATATTTTTTTCTTTTAATATTTACATATATTTGGTTGAGTTGATCAATACCTGTTTTCCATTCAAGCTGACAAAATGCTCTGCTACGCATCGGTCCACAGCATCTTCATCCTCAAAACTGAGAAAGCCAAATCCTGCCGTCCAAATGTGAGAGAATATCAAAAAATGGCCGATATATTTATGAAAAAAAATATTAGTCTTAAATACTTTCTATAATGTGCTATAATGTACAACACATATTACATGTAAATTATTACAAGCATCGTATACATTATGGTTGTTCTCCTATATTAAAATATTCAAATAAACAATTATTTAAAAAATCTTGATTAACTATTTCCTTTATATATATAAATATATATATTCTTACTTCACTATTAGCGCAAAGTAGTATGTAATTATAATGATTTATACACAAATAATTTTGATTTGTAACAGAAACACATGAATTTATGGTGCTATATGTGTAAAAACTTTTGTTAAATTTAAACATGCAAATATGCTCTAAAATTACAAGGCCAAGACTTACTTGTACTTAAGATCAAGATAAAAAAAACTTTTTTAACATACTTTTTGTTAATATTAAAGAAAAAATACAATGAGAAGTGCATTTCGCAGTTTTATGAAATGTATACTCTTGTATTAAAATTTCATGATGGCTGATTTAAAGAAGCTATGTTTTCATAATTAATATCAATATCTTTACAATTTTGAGAAATATTCATAGATGTAAAATTTTAAAAATATAATATGAAATTTTTAAGTATTAAAATAAAATAATAGAAAAATAGAGATGAATCTTAATAATATGAAAACTAAGTAATTTTCTATACCATACAATTTTTATGTATTTTGTTCATATAAATCAATGTAATTAAAAGTGTATGATAAAATAAATGATAATGCTATAACAGTATCTAATTGTAAGCCGAACTTATATATCTGCAATTTAATATTTTTACTAAAAAAAAAATGAAGCTACTCAATAATACAACTAACAAGTCAATCTCAGAATAACTTGTGAAAAATTTGTATATAATTGCTTCAACTTAATAAATACGTTTATTATTATATGTGCAATTAATATATTCTGCTTTATTAAAAATTATGTCAACTTCTTGAATGCAGCCACCAAAAATAATATCTTTAATAGTTAAAAAGATATATATATATGTTCAATTTTTTTTATGACGCGATAATTTTTATTTCTCTCTTTATTCACTATTTTATTTATTATTAGAAAAAATATTTAAACTATCAACCATATTAAAGTTACATATAATTGAGAGGTTGTATTACAATGATAGGTATATGCATAATGCAAATAATTTTAGTATTATGTTGAGGCAAACATAATAGTTCGGATGGTATTCATAAATACTATTACAGTTAATAAGTATAATTAGATGAATTATTATTTTAATAGGCAATATATGAAAAGGTGTTTATAGTAAAAACAAGATTTACAAAATATCTTACCAACAGCTTAGATAACTTAAGTTATATTTAACTTACAGTAGCACAGCCTGACAAAGCCTTAAGCTACGCTTACTAATCTCACGCTGAGTAAAATGTATGCTCAGCGTAGGTTAAATTAATTTAAAACATTATAATGTAATATAACATTTTTTAAAGATAAGATAATATAAGCTGGCATGGGCTTGCCACACTAAATGATAATATGTAACAATAATTATGACTATACGTTAAATAGTTTCTAGTTCCAATAATCTTAAAGTAATTAATAAGAAATATTATGTAAATTATATAAAAAATATTGAATTAGAAAATTTTAAACTAAAAGCTTTGGTTTAAAGATACATCATCCAGTTGTATCGAGAAGATGTATTATAATTAAATTTTGTTCTATTTTAAATATACTACCTATAAATTTATCAATGATAATAAAAGGTGTGCTGCATTCAAGTCAGAATTTTTGATCCAATGAAATTCATTTTGATTATTAAAAAGTTAAAAATTTAATATCATTTCAAAATATATGTTTTCTATAGTCATTAAGTGAAAGCATACAATTTATTTTAGACACTATAAATTTATTTGCAGATATTTACTTTATATTTCTCAAGAATTCTGACTGTTATTAAAAATATATAAATTATTCTTAATATGTTTTAATATATTCAAGCATTGGCTAATGCACTTTTCATAAAGTTTATGTCATCACATCACTCAACTATAGGTTAAATGGTAAAAATATAAAAAAGCATGAAAAATTATTTCTTATAGAGGTGACAAAATGATAGAAAAATGACATGATGAAAAACTTCTAAGAATCTGAACAAAAATATAAAAGAACTAACTTAATGAAAATCATGAAAACCAGTGCTTGTTTCAAAATAATAATATCTGATAATTATGAGTATACTAACCTCTTGATTTTTTTTTCTCTTGATCATACATTATGACAACTTCCATAACCTTGCCAAATCGAGTAAAAAAGGATCTTAAATCAGTTTCCGTCACATTACTTGGAAGCCCACCAAGAAATACTTTCGGAAAACCACCACTACGTTTGGGTTTTTGTAAGGTTCGTGGATTGCATGGTTTCGGATCAATCTATACCAATCACATATTTTATACAAAAATATTGTTTAAAGATAATAACTTATTTTTCCAATATGCATGTTTTAGCAATTCTTAACAAAATTACATATATAATTCTTTATAATATTGATATAAGAATTTTGAAATCACTCACTGTGCGCCCATCAAGCTGATGCGGCCCATTTTGAAGGACTAAAGGAACATTAGCAGGATCGCTAAATGTTACAAATCCAAATCCACGACTACGTCCAGATTCACTATTTTTCATGACAACGCAATCAATTACTTCGCCGTAACGACCGAAGTAACGTTGCAGGTTTTCTTGCGTTGTTTCCCAAGACAATCCTCCAACGAAAAGTTTACTAAACAAAAGATACAAACATTAAAAACTCTTGTCACATAAGTAATCAATATTCTAATAATAAGAAGTTATCATTAATTTGCTATCATTTATAAAATATTGTTTACGATGATAAAAGTCTGACTAAATAAATTATTTTAAAAAGATATAAGAATTAATATTACAATATTGTCCACTAAAGCAGGAATATATATAATTATAAACATAATATTTTACACTTAAGGACTTCAAAGTGGAACAATTTAAAGTTTATCTTTTAACTCGATGACTCCGTTCTAGAACCATTTTTCTACATAAATATAAATAATTTTCATTTGATAACGCAATGAGAACAACACATTGTAATAACTTAATTTATTCTATTAAGAAATTAATAACTAGAAATGAGTAACTGGTAATATAAGTAAAAATAATCTTTGATTGCAACACGTTAACCTAAGTGCATACTTTCTAGAAGAATAAAACAACTAGAAAAAACATAGAATTTATAACAAGGTGCAGAATTGTGTATGCATTTAAAATAGAAGGAGATACAAAATGGAGAAGAAATATTGCATATATAATGAAAATTGCAATCGTAAGCATAAAACAATGTTTAGTGAAGCATTATAAAAAACCATAATGTATATTAATTATAAAGTTATGTTATATAGATGCATACACCATAGATATATATATATATTTAAAAATATATATATGAGACGGAAAAAAAAAAATCAACGCGCGCATATATGCACATAAAGATTTACCGAAAGAGTGAATTTTGGTATGCTAGATGAAGCCGGTAAGACAAAATGAACGGCATATGTGCCGGCGTTGACGAAACGGCCTTGCTATATGATAACCATGGAACTTTCGTCTTTCGTTAGCTTATACCTCATGTTGCAAATAGAGAAAAAAGTTAAAGAGAAAACGAAGGTTTAGTCTGATCCCACAACGTATGATATTTAAACATTAAATTATACGAAATGTAAATCTAGTTAGAATATATACGAGGAGATTTATTTCCTCGATATTTATTGAGAAAAAGAGATAAGCATTCGAAAAAGCATCAAAAGAATCAGCCGCGATGCGGAAATGGAGTTCTCACGCAATAAACCCTATGGTCACGGTACGCGGCTTTTTGATAATGAAACTACATTTAATAATATATATTTGACTTCAATCTCACCCCTTCTCGTCATCGTCCATTTCGGTCTTCACTCTCATAATATTTCACTTAAAACTACTATTAAAATGATGTTAGTTTTAGGGCGCGAATAGGAATATGGCACGATGCTTAACGCGTACGAGGGTAATGGCTCCCCACAATGTCGAGAACAGAATGTAAACGTAACGAAGCGACGCGCGTCACTTCCGTCACAACACTAGTCAAGTCAGCAGCGCTGTAGTCATCGTTCTCAGGACCGAATCAATTATTTCCGGTGCCCCTTTAACGATGTCTCATTACGTTCCTATTAACATTTTTTTTCATCAACATTATAATCTATAACGTGACTTATTTATCATTATTTTTATAACCATATGATTATTAGTTACTTGTTAATATATTTTATATTTTTTAATCATTTTAATTGCTACAAAGTCAAACCAATATTGTAATTCCTTAATCTTTAATTACTTATATTACAGTACTGATAAAATTGCGATTATTTATCGAATCGATAATCAAATCGTAAGTAAAATTTTACATTAAGTTTTTTAGATTTTATTAATGATGCACAATATATATTATATATATTTGTAAAGTATTAAAATGAATACCGTTAATTGAAAAATAAATACGTTATTTGTACGACGTAGTTGTTCTGGGTTCAACGATCTATCGTCCATTAACTGATTCCCGCCATTTTGAGAAAAGTCCCGCGATAATTTGAATGTAAGATACATTAAAGACAATAAATAAGGTCAATAATTTTATTTTTGTTTATCTTTAAAAAAAGTTGAATTGTATATAT
>NW_014569805.1:119878-174343 GCF_001313835.1 Polistes canadensis
TTTACTTTAAGTGGTAATTATTAAAGTATATTTTACAAAATATTTTATATTTTATTATCTATTCAATATAGAAATTATTTATTTATATTAAATTGAATGTACGGGTTAATAATCTATAATTTAATTAATTTATATAGATATAGAAATGATGAAATTAATATTAATTTCTTTAATCGCTTGTTTCATAGTGTACTATAACTTCTCCAACATAATACTGTTCCAACGAATTTTATCGATTTATTATTTCAGAAATTTCTAATTTAAGTTTAAACGTTTGTCAAATAAAATATTCACATTACTAGTTCGTCAATCTTAATTTCCTCGTATTTCATTCGATCGAGAATTGAACGAAACCAATGAAAGATAATGTGAAATTTACGAAGCGTAAAGGTTGTTCAATTCACTTCTCATTTCGACGGAAGTTCCTGCTTTACGGACGCAAAACTATAGCATAACGTTTTGCACTATTCTTACTCCGTAGTTCGCAATTGCAATATCTATTGATGTACACGTTTATATCTGTTGTGTGAACATACACAACACACACTTAGAAAATTATATATTTAATTCAAATGCACGGATGCATTTATAATCGACGGTTATTTTTATATGGTAAACACGTGTTCTTTAATAGGCTCCCATTTATGGCCTATCGTGTGTCGCATATAAGCGGTTGTCATATTGTACATTTTTATAAAAATTTATATAGTCAAGGTGAATTGAAAAATATATATTTTTTATATCTGATTTTTAAACAATATTTATATAATTATGAATTATATAAGAATATTTTATTACAATGATACAAATTGGATCGATAATAAACCTTCAATCATGAACTATCTCTATTCCATCAAGAATAATTATATTATCATAAATATATTACTTATTATTTTTATTTAGAATATTAATAAAAGGTAAATTTGTATTACACTATAAAAGCAATTAATAAAAATATAAAATATACTGTCTATATAGAAATCTTCGTAATATCAAAGCGGTAATGCTTGGAATGTAAATGAATAAAACGTCGAATTATCTGGCTAACGGTAACACAACTCTTCGATCATCGACCGGAGAAGGTCAAAAGGGTGATTGGAGGCTTTCGAAGATTTCAAGGTTGCCGAGGTCAGGGACAAGGTAAAAAGTATCCGGAACTCTCAAGCGTAATACATAATATGTTATCAATTCATTCAATTAATGCAAATAGCTTCTTTTTTTTAAAGATAATATAATATAAAATTGTTATCATTAATTCGCAATAAAAAAGAAATTAAAATTAAATTAAAAATTTTCACATTTGGTATAGAAAATTTCTCACAAATAAAAAAGAAATATGATAATATTTAATTTATTAAAATAAAAATGAAAGAGAGACAGACAGAGAGGCTACCAAAAATGTTGAAATAATCATTATCAAATAACGCTACTTCAGCGTAGTTCTTTCGAGATAAGCTGCTTTCTTCGTAACTTATCAGTTTTCGGACAAATTAAGGGGAACCACGTAGGTTTTCGGCTTTAACCATCCCTACTCATGGTTTAGCCGGTTAGCGGGGAATAGTCGCCGGTTGGACGAAGAACGATCCCGTTCGTTCGTTCGTTCTTTCGTTCAGTCGCGATCGTGGTGGCATCCTGTTCGTAGTATGTGTTCGTTGTTCTACCACGATTCTAACACGCGACCAGTTCTTACAACGTACGAGTATGCGAGCTCTCCTTGCAAACATGAGCCAGGGTAATTTTACCACGGTTTATTCTCTTAGCGTGCAAATTTTCTCAATCGTGCGGATACTTTTTTCATAATATTTATCGTTATCGTCAAAATATCGAACAACCTTCGCTACTCTACCCCAAATACGTGAGTTTTTTTTCTTTTTTTATTATTAACGATCATAATATTATATATATGTTAAAACGAAGAAATATTTCTTCTTCTTTTTTTCCGATTATTCGATACACACCCATAACCGTGTCATGGGATTTATATTCTTGTCGTTTAAATCGATTTTTATATTCTTCAGCTTCTTTTCTTTGTTTTGTTTAAAAAAATACGATTACATTTCCGATGGAAAGTAATTTTGAATGGAAATAGGTAATAACTCGCTATGGGATGGATACTCGAACAAACCACGTGCGGTTTGTAAATCGGAAACATTATGCCTCCTCTCGTACGATAAAAGAAAAGAATTTTGTGGTTTATCGTTCCAGGAACGTACTCCAAGTTAATCCGGATTTTCTACTTTGAACTTAATACTTTTAGTTAACGTTGCATATTACGACGAGCCACTCGTATAATTTTCAAACTGATCGTTGCAGAAATATTTTGTCACAACGATGATTTATTAAAGCTCTCGCGTATCATAATATTCATTATTTAAGATTATATATTCGCGATATTTTATTTAGAATATAATATATATATAAAAAAGTATCGTCAAAGCCGGTCTTTCATTCTTTTTAGCATGAAAGAAGACTCGATTGATTGTTCTCTCGAAAGCATTCATAAATTTAATGAAGCATAAAAAGAAGAACAGTTCTGTGAACCGTGAAGCAAGCATTCATCGGTTGTAGGAAAAGTTGAGCAAGGAGACTGTCTGTATCAATGATCATTTGATCGAAAAAAAAACAAACGTTGCGTTTTTTGATCATTCTTTTTGAAGCTACTCGGACAATCTGCTGTAGGCAGTAGCGTGAACTCTGTTCAGATGATTCCGCGTTAGGGCATTCGACTAGTTTGTTCTCATCGTCTGTGGGAACAATTAACAACTGGTCTTCGTTCGAGGTCATGTAATAGACAATTGTTTCAAAGCCACTCCTTCAAATCATCCTGAAAGGGATCATCTATAGTAATATTTCTTGATGCATTTGCAACATTTTTAGGATCGTTGAATTTTCTTTACTTTTATAAATATATAATCCTTCAAAAAAATAATATTATTTTCTTATACAAATTTTTCAATAATGTTTCTTGTATTTTCCCCAAAAATATTTATATTAATAATTTATATCTTATATATATATATATTGTATAATATTGTATGTTATATGTATATTGCTTATAAGGAATATAAAATTTGTCTTGTATTTTCCAAAAATAATTCTTNGTTGATGAACGTATATAAATGGATTAAGCGCATGAATGGGAATATTAAATGACTAATTTGTTTGAACACCTAATAGAATATTCTAACGTTAGTATTTACGCATGAACGAGAGTATATATACATATATATATATATATATATATATATATATATATGCATTTGCAAATTTGTAAGAGGTTTCGAACGTCTTCTGTGTAAACAGCAGGTAGTCAGTCGGCTCATTTCAATAAGAATCGTACCGTTCCGAGATTTCGTTCGATACACAAGTGGTAGGACTTGTCCAATAGCGACGAAGAAACGGTAAGAAAACAAAACATACTGGCAACGGTGCCTCCTAATAAGCTGGCCACCGTATGACTAAACCAGTCGATCGCCTTTCGTCGAGACGCTCGTTTCAACGTTAAAATATCCTACGACAAGATTGAGAAAACTATTTTCTATTTCAACGAGTGTAGTTCCTCCAATATATATATATATCAACCTTTTTCTGGGGTAGTAATATTTCACTTTTCGTTTCCTTCTCTAAACTCTCCTACCCCCCTCATCTCCCCACCCGACCCTTTTGGAAATCTGACGAACGTTTTCTTTGAAATCATGAATCTCGAATCTACGATAAATTCAAGGTAGGATAATGTTTCAAAATGAAATAAATTATAAAATATATCAAACACAAAATTTAGATCAAATAATTTATCTTGGAATGTGTGAAACGTTTAGATAATTAACAAATTGATATATTTCGTCGAATATATTCAACAATTCTAATCCATACTTAATCGTTACACCATCTAATAGTTTAACTATTGTTAATATAAACATTTCTTTTGTCTATATATCAATGATCATTTATTATTTTCTTTTTTAAAAAGAAGAACCTTGTGTCATGTTTAATTTGCACATGTCTTTTTTTTTTTGGTTCTTTTTGATTTTTCTTCAAACAATATCTATCGGTTTCCAAGTAAAAGAAATACGGTAATTTGCATTGTCAATTTTATTATACATATATGCATACGTATATATGGTATTTACAAAAGTGTATTAGTACAAAACCTATGAGACACGACATCGTTTTATCTCGAGATAGGCACGACTCTGTCTCAAGGGTCTAACTTTCGGCTGAAACCGGTTTTCTCTTTTCTCCTTACCGTATACAGTATTTAATTGATTCTCTTATTGTTAGTCTTGTTTCCAATCACACGTTTATTTTCGAATCATTTTTAATTATTTTAACGCGTGGTGTCATATAACAGATATATATTTAAAAAGAAAAAAAACAAAAACACACACCCACAATTATTTCTTTTAGTAGAAAAAGATCTAACAAAAATGATCGTTGTGAAAAAATTGATTAAACAATAGATTAAAAGTACAATGTTCTTTTTGTTACGCAAGTATATCAGGGTGAAAGTTCGTATTCCGAGTGGATAACAAAAACGTCGTTTTGATGGACAATATTTAATATAATCGAATTATTATTGGTTGTTAAAGAAAAATAATTATAATATTTAATTAAAAACAAAACTCAAAACACAAAAAACAACGTTTACGTATATTAAGTATAAATTAACAAATAAGGAGCAGGTTGATTGACTATAATATATAACATAATATATATACAAAAAATAATCGTTGAAAATTGATACATATATTTGATCGTAAAATAAATTCTCTTTATTTGTTTTTGTTTATAATTTTAGAAGTAAAATTTACAATGGGATCGTCGAAAGAGGAACGATATTATCCAGAACCGGCAGCTATTAGGATAACCAAAAGAAGATCAACGGCGTGTAGGAGAACGATGATGACGAACCGAGACGGAGCTAGACAAATTCTAGAAGAGAGTGAATGGGAGAGGTGACGTATAGTTCAGCGATGCGCAGGAGACGTGGCCTGGCTAGTGCCGTTCTGGGCCTTACGGTGGGTCTTGTGTTCGGTCTTCTGATCAGTGGTTATCGGATACTCGTGTTAAACAATAATATTCAACGATCCGGTTGGTCTTCTTATTCTTCTTCCTCCTTCTCATCGTCGTTGTCGTTGTCAACAATTTCTTCCGCGTTAAGAAGAAATTATTCAATGGAGGAAGAAATAGGACCTACAGTGCGAAATATGCCTAAATTGTCGGACAACGAACATATCAACAGTTCCTCAGACAGTCTTGTATTCGTTGGTGTTATGACTGCGAAAAAATATCTCGATACGAGGGCTAAAGCAGTTTACGAGACTTGGGGTCAAGAATTACCCGGTAAAATAGCATTTTTCTCATCGGAAAGTTCAACGGTGCCAAATAATTGTCCCGATTTACCATTGGTGCCGTTAAACCGAGTCGACGATAGTTATCCACCGCAGAAAAAATCATTCATGATGTTACAATACATGTGGAATCATTATGGGAATCGTTTCGAATGGTTTTTCAGAGCGGACGATGACGTTTACGTTAGGACCGATCGTTTGGAAAGTTTTCTTAGGTCTGTCGATTCGAGGAAACCGATGTACATTGGACAAGCCGGTAGAGGTAATTCAGAAGAATTTGGATTACTTTCTCTCGAATACGATGAAAACTTCTGCATGGGTGGTCCTGGTATTGTTATATCGAGGGAAACGCTTAAAAGAATAGTTCCTCATATTAAATATTGTTTGAGACACCTTTATACAACGCACGAGGACGTTGAAATTGGTAGATGCGTTCAGAAATATGCTGGGATTCCTTGCACCTGGAGCTACGAGGTAATTCCTTCAACTTATATATATATATACTATAACTTTAGATAAACCTTATCTGCTCTTACTTTATCTCTTTCTCTCTCTCTCTCTTTCTCTCTTGATAAAACTGCGAAAATATTTTCAACAAGTATTTTCACTATAATCACATTTTTATAGAAATAAACTTATTATTTGGATAAAAAGACGAATTAATTTTTATATTCTTCGATAATATATTTATCGATAATTTAGAAATTTTCCAATTAATTAGATTTTAACAATAAATTTGACGTGAAATATGATACAATATACGATTTTGTAAGATAGATTGAGATCATTTCGAAGTAAATCGATTAGTAGTTCCGTGGCTATAAATATACCACTGGGTCACTGAACTAGTTTTTCAAATAAACGAATTATACTCGATAAGAGAATTTCATCAGAATTTTATAATTGATATGTGATAATAATTATAATTATTTCATTTATATTATCAAATATTTATGTTACACTCTTTTGTCTACGCGTAGAACACCATATCGAATTAAAAATTTAGCATGTAAAGTGCAGAAAATATCTGTGAATCCAATGCTGTAAAATGTGCATCTTTGCAATTTCTTTGAAAAGTTTCGGTAAATATTTTTTATACTTTTAGTAAGCGGATTTTAATGATTTTTATACTAAATTAAAGTACACTCTTTTGTCTACACGTAGAATATCTTTTTGCATTGATGAGAATGCCGAGGAATTATTAGCAATGGCGGATTTCCGGCTATGACGGTAACATATATATTAGACGCGTGTAATATTAAATAATTCTTATTTTTTTTTTAAAAAAAAGATATTATATATAAGAATTTTATTTATTAAAAAGACATATAAAGAATGTTGAAATCGAGAAAGATATTCGGATCACTTTCTCAAGGTCTCGATCCCCGTTCTCCCCTTTATTCCTCTTTTAGCCTAAAACTAAACTACTTTATAAATAAGATAACACACACACACATACATAGCAATTAAGACGCAGAATGAGAAAGGGTTAGGCTTAAAACTATCATTGTTAATTTGAGAAAATATATCGATTATCGAAATATATCACTTTATTTTGTTATTACGAAATAAACTTTGAAATTGTTTTTAAACATTACTTATCTCATACGTGCATATATATATAATATATAAATGTTATTTAAAATGTTCGTGACTTATTTTTTCAATATATATATATACATATATATTGTGAAAAATAAAAAACCTGCGGATTTTTAAAATAATTCTAGTATACGAATATGTGTAAGTATCTTTAAAATTTCATTAATAGATTGGAAAAAAAAATATTTATCTGAAACTAAATTCGATAAATCCAGTCTCACAGATTATTTTCATTTTTTCATTTCTTGGAAGGGTCCTATACTTCTAGGTTTCTTTCTTATACACCTTAGTATAAGTCTATCTATTTTAGTCAGTCTCCCTTCAACTTCTTCTTCTTCTTATTTTTCTTCTTCTTTATCCTTTTTCTTTTTCTTTTTCTTCTCGTTTAATCTCTGACATATGTGCTAACCACGCGTGAATATATATTCTTATACGCCAAGACTAATTTGTTGGTCACTGCAAACTGGAATCTCATTAAACGTTCGCGGTGCTTATATCTTATCACGACAGAAAAAAAAGAAAAAACTATGTTTACTTGTAAAACAAATTACGTTAAAAATTATTTAACGATCAAATAATAATAATAATAATAATAAAAAAAGAAATCCACTTGATATTTATTTCCAGTAAAATCTATTATCTTCTTTCTTCTTCATCTTCATCTTGATCTTCTTCATCTTCATTGTCTTCTTTATCCGTATAATAATAATAATAATAAATGATTAATCATTCTAATCAGCATAGGTATATGTAAAAATTGTAAGGAACAATATAATAATCATTGTAGTGGTAAATTCGCAATGTAGAAGACCAGGAAGTAGTAATCTTCCATATACTGTGTATCAGGTTTGAGAACACGCGAGTTCGTAATAATTTAATGGAGACAGAAAATAACATAATACCACGTACATAGAATGTACTATACATATTACCACTGGCTTAAATACATATGCCACGCATCTGCATCATATACGGGGTACGCTATCATTGAGTTAACTCGGAAGGTACAATGCACAGATGAGGATGTTAGTCGTTAAGTACAAGCGAATCGTACCCTGCTAACCTAGTAACCGTATCGAGTTATTCTTCTCGATCTTTAACATCTGCAAAGTTTAATATCAACAACAAAAAAATTAAAGAAGAAGAAGATGAAAAAGAAGAAGAAGAAGAAGAAGTCATTGTCAACTTTTTTGATTTAGTAACTTGGAGAAACACTTCAAAATATTTTATGTATATAATATTATTAGTTATATTTTTGTATTACAGATGCAATCAATTTTTTATCATAATAGCAGCGGAAATCAGGCGTTTACGGGTAATCTCAAGAGAAAGGAAGTACATCGTGCCATTACTTTACATCCTATAAAAAGTTCTCCGTACATGTACAGACTTCATAATTATATGAGGGTTTGTATTTCGTTACAATGATCAATTTTATAATTATTTATATTTATCTACACAAAATATATATATATATATTTGTTGTTTATAGGGATTAAAAATACAAGATTTGCAACAAGACAAAATAAAATTGCAAAGGGATATCTATTCGATGATTGAAGAATTGGGTATAAATCATGATCAATTGAAAAATTATGAAGTTGCCATTGGTGTACCACTTTTTCCTGTTAATCCTTATTCCGAGGATTATCCTGGTGACACGGAGACATTAGGTAAATGATTTTAATAAATTGTTAAATAAATCAATCGAAATAACACACAAAAATAAAAAACATATACAAAAACTATATATTAAAAAAGTAAATCTTAGATTATATTTCTGAATATTCGTCAGAGATATTGAATCTTTAGTAAAGTCATTGCTTTAAAACAGCCTTGAAAGCGTTCTTTAACCAGGCAGATATCTGTAATTCAATTAAGCCAATCATTTCAAGAACGATTGTATTTCATCACGCACACGTACACATTATTAATAGATCCACTTTGCATGATTACTCTATGCAAACTGATTGTTAGTCTGACGCGACTAGAAAGAAAGGATATACGGACACGGTCTGTCACAGTTTGTCTACTGAAAAGATCAAATACTTCGATTATTGCTTTCGTCTAATACCATTTTTATTGGCAACGTAATTTATGTTGATTACTTATGACCTCATTTTGTTATATTTATAATTCAGGTTAATGTCATGCTACCATTCGATTAACCATCATTTTTTTTTCTTTTCCTTTAATAAATTATTAATCATTTCTTACCTCTCGAAATCTATCGGATTTTGTTTAGAAGATTATTTTATCGACAACGTAAATGTGGATCTTTTTCGGTTACACGCTAGAATTATACATAATTGATTATGTTCGAAGATAAATTATACTTTGAAAATAATCATCGATGATGTAAAATGTGCCCGAATTGAATTGAATTGAAAAAAATCATGCAATTAATGATATTTTACACGTAATTATAACAATAATACGGAATATATTATTAACGTTATAAAATCGGGTCGATTAAGATGGGCAGCAGCAGCAGGGTTACGTTAGGATCCTATTGCATATAAAATACTAATTGGTAAACCTAATGGGGTGGGGTGAGGTGAGGGAGAGAAATACCATTGTGTAGACCAATAAGAAGACGTAGGTGGGAAGATAATATTAGAATGAATCTTAACGAAATGGGAGTACGACAACGTAGGGTCGCGAATGCGGGAGATCATGTTCAAGGACGACAATATTGAGATGATATTTGCACCAATGAACTTTCTCTAACATTATTTAATAATAATATAATAATTATATGATATTTTATATTTAAAAATAAAAAACAAACACATTTGATTTTATTAAATAGGTGTTCCTGTTGGACTTCGTACGTTCAAACCAACCACAAGCGATGAAGTTATCCCATGGGATTTCATTTCTAAATCGGAATACAGTTTGGCCGATTTCAATCCCAGAAGACGAATTCACAGTGACATTAAAGAGGCTATGGATGATAATATTAGGGAAGTAATGATTAAAATAAATGCCTGTTCGAGACAACGTGGTCGTGTTGTCGACGAAAGATCTGCCCTATATGGTTACAGAAGAGTTAATTCTTATGGCGCTGACACTATTTTAGATTTACTTTTGGTCTATCGTAAATTTAGAGGGAAAAAATTGACGATGCCGGTTAGAAGACATATTTATCTTCATCAACATTTCACCGGTATTTAATATTAATATAATATCATTCATTTTTTATGCTTTTATATCTGATGTATATATAATTTATATAATACATATATAAAATTAATTTTCTTTGATAGGATTAGAAATACGAGAAATGATAAACGACGATGAATTGAAAGAAGATAATCGTAAAAGTGAAAATAAATTTCTACGAAATATAATACCATCGAGATTTTTGGATTTTAATTTGAAATTAATTAAAAGTAAGGATCGCAACAACGAAGATAAAATTATACATTTTATATTACCATTGTCAGGACGATACGAGGTATTTCAAAGATTCATTCAAAATTACGAAGAAGTATGTTTAACGACTGGGGAACAAACAAAATTGTTGATAATATTGTATCGGCATAAAACAGAAGACACTTTGAACAAAACATTGAATTTGATTGAACAATTGAAGTACAAATATCGGAGTGCTAGTATCGATGTAATTTTAAGTAATGGTGAATTTGCAAGGGCCAATGCACTGCACGAAGGTGTCATTCGTATGAAAGACGATGATTTATTATTTTTCATAGACGTAGATATTGTTTTTACGAGTTCTGCGTTATATCGTATACGATTAAATACATTAATCAATAGACAAATATATTTTCCTGTTGTATTTAGCGAATACGATCCGAAAATCGTTTATGGTGATTCAAAGATACATGACAAATATGTTATTACAGAAATCACTGGTTATTGGAGACAATTTGGTTTTGGTATCGTATCCTTATACAAAAAGGATTACGATACAATTGGTGGTTTCGATTTATCTATTCGAGGTTGGGGTAAAGAGGATGTAATATTTTACGATAAAGTTGTTAAATCAAAGTTACATATTTTTCGAGCAGCTGATCCAAATTTAATACACGTTTTCCATGACGTTGAATGTGGCAAAGAACTCTCCGATACACAATTGTCAATGTGTATGGGTACCAAGGCTGACACTTATGCAGGCCCTGAAACATTAGCTAAAATTATTTATGAAAATCCCGAATATTTCAAATTTGCCAAGGAAAGACGATTTAAATTAACGAAGGCTGGATCTTGATAATAATATATAAAAGCCAAAAGTATAATAATAATAATAATAATATAGATAAATAATATCATTTATTTATATTATTTCGAGAAATTATTTTGTTCACTGTTTTAAGTGTACACAAACACACACACATTTGTTTAGTTATTTCCCTTTTAATTTTTCATTTAAGCCAAATATAACTTTTATTCTATACGTTTACATTTAAATGCCATTATTAAACGTAGATATAATATTATATAATCTTCGAAGTTATTTTTATACCTATATATATATATATAAAAATAGAACAGTAAAATTTTACTGTAAGATAAGAATATTATGTTCATTAAAAAAAGTAAGTTATAGTTATAGAGGTAAAAAAACACAGATGAATAAGATATAATCGTAATATTTGAGGATAAATATAATAGTGATATTCCATCCATAGGATTCTCGAAGATAAGTCTTACACATACGAAACAGTATATATGAACTCTTAAAACAGAGTTACAAAATTACTAATGTAAGACAATGTGTATATGACGATAATACTCGTGACTAATTGCACCTGTCGATAGTTATACGAATGCATTCATTGTTTCGACGAGTAATTGTGATATTTATCATGCTTTTTATTTAATTATAACATATTACAAGTTAATATTATTATTATTATTATTATTATCATCGTCATACTATATATAAATATTTTACGTTTTACTATAATATATTTTCTATATATTTAATATACATTCAAATATTATCAAAAATTGATGTATTAAAAAGAAAAAGAAAAAAAAAAAAGAAAAAGAATAAATTCACATAAAATATATTCGCGAAGTGTAACTAATTAAAGTGTTAAATCAATTCATATTAAATATGAATATTTATTTTTTTCTTATGGGATAGGAATAAATTCTCATAGTTCTTATATCAAGTCTCATATCTTTTTTTTCTTTCATAATTTATATTCAAAACTTGACAGAGAGGAAGCACGTGATTGAACAGCTTTATATCCAATTATTAAATGTCATACTTTATACGCAATTTTTATAATTCGTAATGGATTTTTTTTTCTTTCCTTCTTTCTTTCCTTCTTTTTTTTGCATTCAATACTTTCACAAGATGTCTCTTCAAAATGTTGCAATCATCATTGACCACTGTTATAGTCCGATCGTTGAAAAAGTACGATCCGAATGTATCGTGAAAGTTGTCTCTTTTGAGAACAAATACATGAAGAAATTGAACAAGTATTATATCAAGCAATCTGACGACATATATATACATATATACGTAAAGAGTCAATTATTAAAAAAAAAAAAAAAAATTACAAAAATATGACACAGTATAATAATTTATCTAATTATTCGCGTGAGAATATGATACCATATAGATAACAATTGTATATTTTAATTATAATACAATAATTATGAATAATATATTCTGTGTTGTATTAATAATAAAACAATGTGTTGTGAAATTAGATGATTATAATAACAGTAATACCTGATTAAAAATGTAAAATTCATTTATGAACCGTTGGCTCGATTTAATTACATATGTATATCCTTGATCGAGAACTTTAATATGTATATGTGTATATTTACATATATATACATATACATCTATTCATAAATCGTTTTCTATACATTGATTCATATATTTTCCTCATTGTGCATGAAATACTTGGAAATAAGTTGAAACTATTAAAAAAAAAGTAAGAGATAGATAAACTAAACAACCAATCATCATTCGTTCCAAGTAATTACATTAAAAAGCTTATCGCTCAAGCTCGAGGTCACAGTCTATCGTTCGTTGTTAGTAAAACGTCGTAGTGACATTCAAACCGGGAACATTTACGTCTGAATACCGGTCGGTGTTAGTTGTCTTCCAATTAAAAAAGAAAATACAAACGTAGTTCGTTTTTTTATTTTTTGGTAACAAACATAAAAAGAAGAACCAAAAAAAAAAAGAAAAAGAAAAATGATAATATACAAATCGCGAAGAAACATAACGAAGATTATGATAATCGACGTCCTATTGTTATTATCGCTTGTAACTTTAACCTATGGGAAAATTTTAAGCGAATGCGAAGCCATGAAAGAATTACAACGCGGTGGCATCTCGAGAAGTTTCATAAGCAACTGGATTTGTTTAATGAAGAACGAAAGTGGTATGGACACTCAACTTATCACCGGTCCAAAAGCTGCATCCAACTATTATTACGGTATATTTCAAATAAGCAGTGGAAAATGGTGTACACGTGGTCGCGTTGGTGGTATTTGTAACAAACGTTGCGAGGATTTTGCCAATGACGACATACAAGATGACATAATTTGCGCTAAAACAATCTCAAACATGGATGGATTTAAAGCATGGAACGAATGGACCAAAAAATGCAAGAACAAACCATTACCGAATATCAGACATTGTACTAGGAGACGATCAATTACGTAAAACCATGAACAAATCATTGTTTTTACTTATCTACTTGATTAATTTTTAAGTATACAATCTTTTGTTTTTTTTTTCCAACATTTCATTAATTATTGTTGGATTAATAAACTAAGAAATTATTGTTAATTAATTGTATATATTATACATATATAATATATATGTAAATGTATTATATATTAGAGAGAGAAAGAGAGAAAGAGAGAGATAAAGAATAATAGTTATAAAAAGAAATATATTTATAAATGATATTATTTTTTCTCTATAATATATTGCAATAATATCGAACAATTGTGTATCGTTATATAAAGTGAATTCCTTAATGGAATTTTTCAAATTGAATGGTGTCAATCATGTTCTTATCTTTTTTCACTAAGATAACGATCTTCTCTTTACATTTCGCAATTATTCTTGGAAGATTTTTATCTATTTTTGAAAGAATAAGAGATAGATTTATTATACAATGATATTTAATAACTAATCGTTAGATAACAATTATTTCGAAGAATTTTATGTGTGAGATTAAGATATTAATATACATTTGTATACTTTATTTTTCTTTTTAATTTTTAAATTATTCATATATGTGTGTTATAAATGATTAATTTAATAATCGAGAATATAATATTTTTTATTTAATACGCGATTTAATATCTCGTTGGTATTTTTCCAATTTCCTACTTATATTATAGTTATAGTGATAAGAAATAATAAAATATACAAACTGCAGATACATTATGATTGATTTGCAGTTAGAATTATTTAAAGAAATGTAAATACATCCATATTTTGCATGTATTTCATGCAATTATCCGTAAGACTCGTTAATACGATATAACTAATGAATTATAATCGTTCGAAAAGAACAATTTTCAAATGAAATATTACGCAACAAAAAGTGGATTCTTCGTAAAGAAGAAGGAAACATAAGAGAATTTCAATGGATATTTTCATCTTTTTCATCTTCCTCTACTTCTTCTTCTTCTTCTTTTTAAACTACTATACGAATGTAAAATTTGGATAACAGTTTATTTAAATCGAAATTCTGGCACGTTCCCCGTTTTTCTGCGTCGTCATTTAACAAACTTTACATATCGCTTATAAACACGTTATGTAACAATCACAAAACGTATTACTATCATCGTTCATCGTTCTACGTACACACATATATATGTATATATATGTGTACATCATTTTCTTAAATAATCTGTGAATGTAAATCTATTGAATTTGGAACAATAATTACGCAAACGTAAAGTTGTGGCAACGTTTTAAAACACGAGTACGCGAGTTGGCAAGAAATTAAGATGGTTTAGAAATTTCTAATCTATTAGAATTACAAACTCTCGACCGTGACGTGAATTTAAGATCCTATTTTTTTTTCTTCCCGATTTCATTTACGTCAGTTCTTTCTTTTTTTTTTCTTTTTTTTTTTCTTTTTTTTTTTCTTCCTTTTCTTCTTTCTCCAAACACTCCTAAGTAATATATATATTCATATTATTATCTTATCTTTTTTTGCAAACAAAATAAATGTAGAAACAAATTAGTAATGCATAAATTACGTTAATAATCCGATGTTTTTTCACAATCGTTCGACATAAATTATTTTATTTTATTTCATTCTCCGAGATAAATCAATTAATTAAACAAAATTTATTAAATATAGGTCAAATATAAAAATAGAGAAATAAATATTACAGATAATTTAAACAATGTGTTATAGATTTATAAAATAAAAAGACAAATAATTGAATAAAATAAGAAAAAGAAAAAACAAAAAAAGGATTGTCTCATTAAAATCTGTATAATTAGGTTAAAAAATACTCAGAAAAGACTATCATCTTTCGAAACAAACATTCTCTGTTAGTTGTGCGAAGAGATGTTGTATGTTTGGTAGTTGGTAGGTATATATTATATACAACAGTTGCAAACACAGACGCCTTTCACTACCGGAAGTGAACAGTTGAGAGACAAACGTGTGAGAGCGACCCAGGTCATCACCCCCTTTTCTAGAATCATTAAATAAAATCGACGATTCTCTCATTCACTAATTTAAAGATACCATATAAATTACTATACATTCCTCCTAATCGATTAATTATTTATATACATGATAAAAATAACACGAATGGTATAATTAATTATAACACCATTAGATCTACGAGGTTATTTATTTTTTTATTATACCCATTTATTCAAAAAATAATAAAAAAAAAAAAAAGAAAAAAAAAGTGTCGAATATTATAATATATCAACGACACGTCGTTTGTTTCAAGCTACTATTTTATATGATGATATGAATATATGATAATGAATATTCTAATGATTTCTTTTTTTTTTGGATATTATATGAGTCCATCAGAAATCTAATATGGTTATGTATAGAAAATAAAAATTATGAAAACGAATGTTTAACGTAATACATTGATTTAGTAAATTTTGGTGGGGGGTTGTTTTATTTTCTTTTTAATTTAATTACAAAAATATATTTCAAAGTATACCTTCAAAATGGATAGGCTGTGCAAAGTAATAAACAAGCTATGTACAAGATATGCAAATATAAAAATGTAAGTATTTATAGGTATCTTAAAAAACTTTAATACTTTCACCTTTCGACAGCTGAAAAAAAAGAAACGATTAAATACTTTAACAATAGAATATATTATTAGTTAAATTTAGAAAAATTCACAAAAAATAGATTTAATCGTATTAGTTTTTAGATGATTCATATATTTTCTAAATAAATAAATATATTGGCACTATTGCAATATATCGATTAGCCTAATCTAGTAGAACATTGGCATGCGAGTCTTTATCGACAAGTCAGAGGAAGAAGGAAGCAATAAAAAGTAATGGTGGCAGCTGATATTCCGGGAAGATGATCATGTTGGTGAAATTCGAACGTAGTATCAGTGACCTCAGGAAAGGTCGCATCTCCGCATCCTCTTGAAGAAAGTGAACTGATGATGAGAAACGCGAAGGTAACAGGTAGATCTCGGTCACTGTTGCTCTTCTGACGATCAAAGCTCGTTTACCATAACGGAAGATACCTTCCGTTAAAGAGAGAATATTCTCACGAAAGTTTCTTAACCAAACTACGAACCATATAGAATAACAAGTAACTAACTTTAAAACAAAAATAAAATAAATGATTATCTACAATCGAGATTAAGAAGAAGAAAGTAATAACATTGTTGTAATTATTTAATCGATAAATCTCGATATTATAAATTTCACTTATTTTTATAATTGAAAGAAATAAAGAAGAAGCTTCGATAAAGCAAACACATTGTTTTATGCAAAGTAATACACGATAAATATAGAAACTAAAAAGAAAGTAATAACATTGTTTTAATTATTTAATCGATAAATCTCGATATTATAAATATTTCAACTAACAAAAATTCAAATAACAAAAACATCTTTTATAAACCTAACATCGTTTTATGCAAAATCAATACCGATAAATATAGAAAAACTAATAAAGAAATAATCATTGTCAATTGAAATATATTTTCTCTAGCCTTTACAATATAACGCAAATCATTGGTATGATTGTGTAATTTCCTTAACATAGTAAAACACTCTTCTCTACACTATATTAATTCGTATACATACATATACATATATATATATATCTATACAGATACATAAAAGATGTAATGAAATATCGTTCGCACGAAGGAAGTACGAAGCATCGCATCGATACGATATGCCAGCCAACGTGTGCACACCGAATGAGTTTTGAAACGGAAAAGAAAGTCCTGAGATTTGAAACGGTGCCGAGATTATTAGGAGGAGGGGGGAATGGAATGGTATGGAATAATGTTGTTCCCCCCATACAACTTAAATATCGTAACGTTACCATTTTCTTCACTTTTCATTACGTTAACGTAACAATCTCGTCCTTTATTAATCTTCAAAGTTTATTATAATCGATCATTATATTATAAATCACAATTTACATATATATATGTGTGTATACTTTAAGTTTTATTCGTATAATTCTATTTCTCATCTGAAACTAAGGATAGAGAAACTACTACATGCGATCTTCTGTTTAATAGCTGGTTTCTAATGCGGGTTTCTGCGACATGCAGAGGTTGTTAAACGATTGCTTAATCGTAAAAAGGAATGTCTTTTAATAATCCATTTTTTGTTTTTGTTCACGCATTCATCGCATACTCAGAAATTTATAATATTCTACACATCCTGATCGTGAAAATGATTTACGATTTATTTGTTGTACAGTTATATCATTTAAAAAAAAAAGAATAATAATAATAAAACGTAGAGAAGATATGATTACGTATACGAGAAATACGCGCTCGAATAGGAAAAAATAAAAATAGATAATATATTGTTCTTGAAATGTGTTATAAGAAGAAAAAATATATATATAAATATATGTCTGTTAAATGAAAATAAAAATCCTAGGAACCTAACGGCAAATATTTATCTTCTTCGAGTAAATTCGCATTAGTATGTTAATACGTTAGAAGAGACATTGTATTAAGAATGGCATATACCGTACGTAATTTTATAAATCGTAGTCGGTTATATGCCACCAGTTGAGATCTTTTGCTAGAAATCGTAAACACGGGAGTCATTGGTAATTCTAGAAAAAGTTTTCTTTAAACATTGACCTACGATACACACGTTAAACAGTTCTTAATTGATGCAAAATACTTTCCTTAATTACTCACTAATCTCTATAATTATGTATCTATATATGTAATATTATTTAAAAAAAAGAAAAAACAAAAAATGTATTAAAATAGTAATACTCCGAGACAGAAATCTTGGGATTCATCATCTTGTGTCTTCCCTTTCACCTTTCACTCTGTTGAGTTTAACGTTTGGTCTTAACGTATTAGATATTTCTCATCATTCTTATTTTATCTCAAAAATATATTATTATAATAGAAAAACGTATCTATATATAGATAATTAATTCAATATATATATATATACCTATATAAAAATTAAATATACATTTATATTATTTATATGAAAGCTAGCTACGTTAGACCACTTATATTATATATAATATATAAATAATATAATTATAAAAAA
Organism: Polistes canadensis; assembly: GCF_001313835.1. NCBI lineage: Eukaryota > Metazoa > Arthropoda > Insecta > Hymenoptera > Vespidae > Polistes > Polistes canadensis. Next base: position 138,569 of record NW_014569805.1, read on the forward strand.
ATTAAATATATATAAATATGTATGTGTATCTATTTTCAAATAAAAAGGGAGAAGGTTCATACGAGATACTTCTCACGCATTATTACATCCTACATCCGGTACGAAAGATTTCGCAGGATCAAAGAAAAACCTACGAGTAACCAAACAAGAGAGAAAGATAGACAGATACAAAGAGAATGAGAGAAAAATAAAAAGAAAAAGAAAGAGAGAGAGAGAGAGAGAGAGAGGAGGAAGAAGAAGATGATACGAGGCAAGAAGCTTATGGCCGAGCGAAAGTGAAGCCTCGAGCGCATGAATCCCCTTCCTTCCCCCGACCTTCTTTCCGCAACCCCATAACGTCAGTATTCGAGAAACTCAGATACAACACATGGCACCTTCTTGGATAGCTCCAAGGCAGTTTCGGAGTTTCCCGAGGCATTTGCTTAAGATAGAAATCCAAATTTCCTGGCGCTTATAGACGAACGTTTTTTTTTCTTTTTATTTTGAAAAAAGAAAGATGACGATTGACTACAAAAAAAAACAACAACAACAAAACGAAAACTAGCACACCTAAAGATATCTACGAGAAAAGAGAAAGAGTTATCAAAATAAAAAGAAACAAAAAAATAAAAAAAATTAAAGAAAGAAAGAATTGAAAATTATTAAACGTTCGTTTGCAACCGCTACTTTTTTTTTTTTTTTGCTTTTTTTTTTATCTTTTTTATACGACGTCGTCGACACGTGAAAGCGATCGTATAAAATTTCGTGAATCCTTTCGAGGTCACACACATTTAACCACGTAGGATACATACATACATACATACGTATGTAATACTTATGAACTCAGGATAAAAATGTGAGATTTGAGTATAAAATTGGGCCACGGTAGATTATGAGGAATAAAAAGAAATGGATAAAATCAAAATGAGGGAAAGAATATAATATGCGAGAGAGATGAGGTACAAAGGGAGGGAGGGAGGTAAGGAGGGGAGAAAACAAACAAAATTAAAAATAAAAAGAAAGAAAAACAACACAGGAATTAAAAAAGCGAAGTCAAAAGTGTAACGAGAATTAGGTCAAAGGTTCGTAACTTAAATAATTGATTTCTCGTTTAAGATACAACGATTTAATTCTTCGTTTATAATTGTATCATCGATCGATCTAATCGTATTTTTTATTTAACGTGATATCGAACAGAGAATTGTTTTTTTTTTATACCAATTTATACGAAGAAAATAATATAAAGTATGATAAAACACCAAGACCAGAAAAACACGTACTCGTACGAATTTTGTTTGTTTTCAAATAATAATTGTTACGATTATCCACCCTCTTCCTCCCCGAGGTCCCCGTTATAAAATAATTTCGTTATAAAAATGATAAAACTATATGTAATATATTATTGCAACGATTGTAGATTCGAATTATCGTTGATATATATTTTTTGTTTGTTCCCAATCACGTTGTTTGCATTCTATCCGATATCTCAAAAATCATAATCGAATTCTAGACATGTTAAACGTGTGTCGTATGTGCAAGGATTCTAAAATATAAAATAAAAGAGGAAAAAAAAAAGAATAATAATCAGTTTTACCATGTCCATTTGTCCACTTGTAAATAGGTATTCACAAAACGTTTTTACATAAGGCATTGCAGTATCACAAATTCTTTCGAAATCATTGAAGACTCTCGGCAAATAACGTTGAGATTAGTTGCGTAAACAACCATCGGATGGATGGACAAATGGATAGCTGGATGGATGATAGTTTACCGAAAAAGAAATTTCTTTTAATTATTGTCCTTTTTTTTTAACTTTTATTTTCTCTAAACGAGATTTCAATCATATTATTTAATAAAATGATTTATTTTCGATAGACAATTGAGTATCAATTAGACGATTGACATTATAAAAATTGTACACATAGATTAAAATGATAGATCACGATGATCGATATACTAAACAGTAAGTTTTCACAAATATTCTAATAGATAGTATTGGGTCTACGGAGTCTAGGTCTAGGACGCAACTTGTAACTAGTACTTAACTGTACACGATGAAGAAGACAGGCTAAATTTCACAATAATCCTACCATCCACCAAATCTCGTTTAAGTATACCTCTAAATGGAGATTCTAGGATCAATCTTCTATTCGCAGAGTACTGGAATAGTAGTAGTCGAACAATGTTTAAGTGTTTGTGTCTATATATATGTGTATGTGTATATATATAAAAGTGAGACAGAGTATCGGTATGAGGAGGAGGGAAAGAGGATGACCAGAGAATCGTCTCACCGTTGAATTACTCTCACCCGAGAGTCCCCGTCTCTTCTTCGTGGGGGCCTTACATATCCCCCTGCTTCTCCTGGGAGTATAAAGGACCCTGTTCTACCATCCACGGAGTCACAGAACCAAGCGGCATCGTAGAAGCCGGCATGAATCCCTTGATCGCGGTAAGCAGATTCATTTTTGACATAAGGAATAAATATTTGGGGTGGGGTAGGGTGGTGATTGAAATTAAAATGGGATAGAGAACGTGCCAAAAATTAAGATACAAAAAAGTAAAAACGAGTAAAATATATTCGTGATTCTGTGTAAATGATTTTAAAAGTGATATATTTATATATATATATATATATATATTGAAAGATAAATACAATGAATTCTTCGTCGATCGAATTTCTATTCAAGTCAAAAACGTTCTGATACCCATTAGTCTTTCGTAAAATTGATTTTACCGTCAAAAAAAAAAAGAAAAAGATCGTTCTAGGGGGGAGGGACGAGATTACATTCTCAGCAGAATTGCATCGAGAATTCCAACGTTTCTTGAAAGTCGTTGTTTCGACACGAATCGAACAAGATGGCCGTTTTCATCGGCCTATCGATCACTTCAACGCAATCGTTTGCAATATTACGTGACTCCAGTAACAAACTTGACCAGATAGTTAGGTTGCACGGAATAAATTAGAATGTCAATTCTCTCTCTCTCTCTCTCGAGAAATCTTCTCGAGAAATCCTCGTATAGAATTTGATACAAATTTAAAGATCTAAAATTTGCTTTAGTTATTTTTATTGTTTTCATTTGTTTCAGTGTATGGTTATCGGTTTGGCAGGGTTAGCCCTGGCCGAACCACCAGTCTCTTCCGGCTACAGTTACAGTAGACCAGGTGGGGGTGGTGGTGGAGGAGGATATTCTATAGGTGGAGGAGGTGGATACACTCAGGTGTCGACTGGTTATCAAACAAGCGAGGGTGCATCTGTTGACGGAGCCCTTTTAGAACAAATCCGTCAGATTCTTCTGAAGGAGGAATTGCAAGCCCAACAGTCTGGAGGATTCGGTATTGGAGGATACGCACCTAGCTCGAGTTATGGTGCACCATCACCGCAATATGGAGCACCCAGTCCAACCTATGGTGTACCAACTTACCAAACCCGCGTCGTAGGCATTGATCTCGAAGGTATCAGGCAAGCCATCCAGGTAGCTCAATTCAATCAAGTTACCCATGGCGTTGGTGGATACCCAAGTGGTCCTAGTGTAAGTTATGGAGCACCCAGCAGGCCAAGCGGTAGCTATGGTGCACCCTTCTAAAGCGGTCGTCGCCAATTTATAAAAGGAAGGGAGAGAGAGAGAGAGAGAGAGAGAGAGAGAAAGGGAGAGAAAGAGAGAAAGAGCTGGATAACAAAGGCGACTATCTTTCGAGCCCCAACAATTTAAGAACCAACGTAACGTCGTCCATCAACATCTTTAATATCAATCACCAATCAATGATAATGACATTCGAGAAGTTCAAGACAAATTCTAGAATGGTAGAAACGGAAGTCAAGGAATGAACGATATAATAACGGGAAGGAAGATTTCTTTCTATTGGGGGAAGATTCTTCATTCCTAAACGCTCGGAAGATTGTCGTACGCACACTCGGTCGTCATTAATTATATAGAAGAAGTAATAATCGTCATAAGAAGATCAGGGATCTTATCGTCGTCGTCGTCGTCGTCGTCGTCATCATCGAACAACTCTATATACGCGAATATTTACGTTAAATAACACGCGCGCGCATTATTTTTGATTTTAAGTAAAAATCAAATGAAAATCGTACATATGTATATGTATACGAAATAGAATTACAAGAATACGATAGATAATAGTTAGCAGAGTTATTATAGAAGCAGCAAATCGATAAAAATCAAAAGATCGTCTACGATTTTACCTCGTCGAAGATCGTAGGATAGTCGCAGCTTTAAAAATGGAGTCACCAAGAAGAAGAATTTTTTAACCGAGGAAAAAAAAAAGAATACCAATTAACGAGACTCAACGCAAGAGACGAGGAGGTGTTACGCGATTCGCTACACCGAAATAAATATACCTTTTTTTCTTTTTTTTTTTTGTCGTATCAAACGAAAAAGAAAATCCAAGAAGGATTTTTGAAGGGAAACGAGTAAGAAAATAAAAAGGAAAATCAATTATAAACGCACATCATCGTCGTGTGTGCATGGATATAAAAAGAAAGGACATAAAAAAATATTAGTCCTTGGCATAATCATATATGTGAATGGGAGAAGTAAGAGGAAAGGGCCAGAAATTAGCCGAAACCGAAGACGTGATTGGCGCACAAATTGCGCCCTGTAAATACAATTTTTATATTTACTCCTTAAAAAGTCGTAGTGTCCGTGACGCAACTCAATGATCCTCTTTCGGATATTTCGTTACTCAACAACAACAACAACAACAATAATAATAATTAAAAAATCATCATAATAATAATAATAATAAGATAAAAACAAAATGAAAGGGATCGAGGTTATGAGATCTCGAATAGGATCTCCCTGATCATTATTTGTATTATCTTAATAGAAAAAAAAAATATCTCGCTGATCGGATTAAAGAAAAAAACAAAAAAATAAGAAAAAGTAATAGGAACGAAATACCGAAATGTATAAAAAATCATTTGACATGCGCCACGGTCCTTTTATCGAGCAACTCGTATCACACGAAGCCACGAATACACACTATTTTTCTACGTTTTTAAATGCTATTCTTTAACCACGCATTTTTGTACTTGTATAAAGGCTTTTTTATAGAAAAAAATAAAAAAACGTCGCCACCGTTAAAAGAAGAATTATTTTTTTCTCTCTCTCTCTCTCTCTCTCTCTCTCTCTTAATCTTTCTCTTTATGTTGTATTACGTAAAACTAACGAACAAAAACCCCCTATCATCCGTTCACCGTATTCTCATCCGAAAATTCAAGAGACAGGTTTCTTCTCTCCCCGTTATTTTTAATCGACAACATCGCGGGAACGTTTTATTCCTAATTCGCAATCTTCGATCGCGTCTGATGCGTTTTTACGCATGTATTCTCTCTTCGATTTAAGAAGCCTCCTCTCGTTGGCTTCTTTTTCTTCTTTTTTTTCTTTTTTTTACACGATATAACCCGGCCTTTCTCCTTTCACTTTAGAAATGTTCGTATACGAGTATGTATAAGAGTCTCATCTCTCTCTCTCTTTTTTTTTCCTTTTTCCTTTTTCTCTTTTTATCTCTTTCTCTCACTTTATGACGTAAATTCTTGCGCGATGAAGCTCGTTGGGATTCGAAAGTGGATGAGTTCTCGAACGAATACATCCTGCGGCTAATAATGCAGAATTATAAAGAACCAAGGGAAGGTGAAACAGGAGGAGGAGGAGGAGGAGGAGGAGGAGGACGAGGGGGAGGGGTAGAAAACGTACTGGGAAGAAGGACGTCCGTGTTATATTCGCTTTCTTCCTTATTTGTAATGTGCTACTTTGCCGACAACTTTTGCCACGAGCAAAAAATATCCCATCGAATTAGCAAGCACTTTTTGATGAGGTAGTCCACCAGGTAGAACCAGGTAGAACCAGCTCGACGACGATGCTATCTAACGTAATGACCATAGTCATTTCATCACTCCTTAGATCCAAATTACGTCATAGGTTTCTTCTCTTTTCTTTTTTTTTCATCTTCTTTTTTCCTTTTTTTTTTCTCGTTGCACTCTCCAGACACACAGGATACAACGGTTACAATTAAAACTAAGCGTAGTTAACGGTAAGACGACGTTCCTTTAATTGGAAATTTATTGTAGGTCAATTAAATGCTTATTGAAAGGACAACGATCAAGAGAAAACGATATCTTCTGTGTATTTCCCCTATTTCTAATGCGCATCTTTCTCTCCCCTCTCTTTCTATCTCTATCTATCTCTCTCTATCTCTATTTTTAACATTCTTACTAAAGAGTGAAAGCTCTTCCTGCCTTTTCACAAGCCAACTCTAGCTGGCTAGGAAATCTTTTTTAAATATCTGCACTAAACAAGAAATACACGTATATATTTATCTGTTACGTACATATAGTGAGAGTGTCTCTTAAAAATCCTACATCCATTACGGTTATTAAATTTTTACTTGGAAACTATATTAATATTATGTGTTTGAGAAATCAAGATAAATCATATTGAAATAAATACATTATTACATATATTTAATGAATTTTAATATAGAAAGTATTAGTTATAACAAGTTAATTAAACGAATAAGAGAAAATAAAGTGTTGAAATGTGCTAAAAATCGTAAGTCTTGATAACAATTGATCATCCTTTGTTTTTACTGTTATTTTAATATTTTTTAATGTTAGAATCAATTCAATATACCATTGAAATAATAATAATATAAATTATATTTGTTTAAAAATTATATAAATTATTCATCATTAGGGTAGGAACATTAAAATAAATGTATTTTTGTTTAAACTATCGAAAATATTAATAAAAATAAGATTATAACGAGCAGATTTTAGCATTTATTTCATTTCTATGTAATTATTTTAACGTTCCTGCGCAGTGATAACTTCGAGGGTAAAATTTTCCTGTAATATAAGTAGAGTGCATTAGTGCATTAAAATAATTATTAATTAATCGAAATATAAATGTCTATTGTGTTGTCTAAAAGCTCGGAGTATATTATCTATGTACCATCCTCTTCGAAATCCATTGTTAAACTGGGTCATTCTCCTCTGTAAAATTTCTTTCGTTAAATGTTGTTTATATTACTTTCCGAAAATTGCGCACGTGCATAACGGGAATATAATATTCGTAATAAATAGATTTTCCTTATATGGAAAGAGTCATATAAACAATTTCGAAGAAATAAACTTTCATAGAAGACAACGTGCCAGTCTAACGAGAGATTTCGAGGAGGACAGTACACCGAATACATACACATACATTTCCTTCGATTAATTAACAATTATTTAAGGTATATCGAACACAGTATTGTTCTTTAATAATATTTTTAATTATTTAAACATTCTAACTAAGAGTTATTATATTTCGAGTTCGAAATTATTTTTTATTCAAAGTACATTAATAGGAATGTAATATTTAATCCAATGTATATGTGTTTAAACAATCCTATATATATATATATATATATATATATACGTTGTGAGTTCATTAAAGTATTAAAATAATTAGTAATTAATTAAAGGTAATGTGTATATTGTTGTTTAAAAGCACTGAATATAAGATCTGCGTATCGTCCTCCTTGAAATTTCCCATTAGACTGACACGTTGTCTTTTATGAGCTTTATGACTACACGTGTATGTATAAAAATAATAATATTCGTAATGTCATATAAACAACATTTAATAAAAGTACTTTCATAGAAGACAAACCAGTCAGTTTATTGTTTGATTCCGAAGAGAATGGTGCTTAGAACTTATAATCCGTGCTTCTCCATTGCAATTATACATTTATTTGGATTAATTAACAATTAATTAAGGTAAACCGAATACTCTCGTATACTCTACTAATATTTAGGATTGTTTAAAACTAAAATACATTTGTTTTAACATTTCTACCCTCTGATGATTTTCAATCGAAAATTTAATTATCTAATAAAATATCAGATCAAAATTTGTTTAATATTCGAAGTATATTAATAAATGTGTAATATTTAAACAAATGTATCTTTGTATTGTTCTTATATACTTTAATGAAAATTAATTAAATTATTTCTATAGATTATTTTAGTATTTGTTTAATTCACTTTTTATAAATAATACTTTTAAGTATGTTAAACTCATTAAATATGTAATAATGTATTTATTTCTAGATTGTCTTCGTCTTAAATATATCATATCAATAGTTTTCCTAACGGTGTACGATTTTTAAGGGATTTCTAATAATAAAAATCAATCTTGTAGTTGAATCGGTGAATTCTTTAACTGTTGCAATCAAATTGATTATCTTAATTACAATTTTTCTATAAGTCTCATCGGTATATTTTGTTTATTTTATATATATTTTAATTTAATTCTATAAAAATATAAAAGATATTTAAAAATGACATTTTTCTAACTATATTAATAATATTATATGACTTAATCAAAAGTAACGTGATTATTGATTTAAATATAATAGCTATAGCGATATATCTTATAAAAATTTAATAAATATCATTTATAGGAATAGTTTGAAAGATAAAATGTGAGCGATTTACGAAATATTGATATGTTTTACTTTACATATATACAATAATCGACATACTTAAAAAAGTGAAAGGAGGTCTCACGTATCCGGCTATCGTCCAGTCTCAAAGATTCTCCCACGGTATACTAAGAAATATCTGACTGATCTAATTTATCTTGTAGATTGAGGTATATCTCTTATAGAGAATACAGAAGTACAATTTAATTATATGAAGTGTGAATGGACATTTGTTGTTTATTTGAAAGTAGAATATGTTGTAAAATCTTGGAACATATTTAGCTTGATTTAGTATAATATACTGACAAAATTTTGAAAATCAAAATCATAGCATGATATAATCTGATCTTTCATTATAGTAGATATTTACTTTCTTTTTGTCTTAGCTCTAAATTATTTTAATATATTACAATGTTTCTGTCCATTATGATTGTTTGACTATTAATGTAAAAAAAAATATATTTAAATATATTATACCGACAATTATGCTAATTAATTTTTAATTTGACAAAAATAACGTTGAAGTAAATATGTATATGATTTCTTTCCTCAACCCAGAACCATTTTCACAATTATTGTTAAAATATTTAGAGCTATTAATGGAACTAAAAAATAAATAAATAAATGTACATATATATTATTAGTTATTAAAATAACTATCAAGAGTATTCTGTATAAAATAATAAAGTGTACCTTTTGCGACTGTTCTTACAGATTTAATAAGATTTAATATCTGCGATTTAGTTGTAGGTGGTTCACCAAATCCTTGTATATTTTGCCATGAAGCCCATCCAACTATAATAAAAATATCGATATAACATATGTATAATAATGAAAAAGGTTAGAATACATATAATCTATTAATCTTATATATTTACTTGTACATAATTAATAATTATTATTTTATTATTCTTACTCTATATAAGATATACACTTAAAATTAAGCTATGTTGCTATTATAATGTCATAGCAAAACTAATCTAACCTATAAAATAGAATATGACAAAGTTTACTCACTTTTAACAAGAAATCTTTCTTCGTTTAATACACAAATAGCATTTAAACATAATAAGGTAGCTTCGTAGAGTGACCACAGAGTAAAAGCCATTTTTATTGATTAGTAGGAATGATAGTTTTTTACAAATATTTAGCTGCTATACTTTACACAGTTAAAACGTGTAATACAATGCAATATATGCACATGCACACATATGTATCTTGATCATAGGAGCTTTATGATTTTTTTCGTTAATTTAAAAAATCAATAAACAATCCAATTTGTATATTGTTTATTATTAACTACTTAAACTATTAATTATAATGTAAAAATTAATCAATCAAATATTTAGTTTTATCATCAATTAATTTTAAAATGATGAAAAAAAAAAATATAATTATTAAAAAACAAAGACATTACAAATTGGAATTGGAATAATTGATAGATTCATACACCAACATAAAATATAATTAAACTAGTAATTAATATAGGGATAATGAAAGTATTTTTTGTTTTGAGCTAATATACAAAGCGAATTTTTTTAGTCGAGTAAAATACATAGTTCATATTTAATAAGTTGAATAAATATATATCTGTACAACACACCTACAGATATATAACATGTATACATTTATAAGTTTACAATATCATAAATTTATATGTATATACACAATATATACTACATTACCCACATAAGATGTTATTTAAAAAATATTTGATAATGGTTAATACATAAAATACATCTATTTTTTTTTTCTAAATTTAATTTGTCATATTAATATACATATAATGTATACATGATTGTAAAGAATTGCACATTCATGCATAATCTAATAAATTTACTTATGAAGAACATTTCTATATTATTACAATATATCTACATAAATATTTCTACCAAATTCTTATCAAGGCATATCATATTTTTGCTGTTAAATTCTGTGATACACACTATAAAAAAAAAAAAGAAAAAAGGGAGAAATGCATAGCACACAGATGCTTACTCAAAAACATAGCAAACTATTATACACTTAATAACACAAAATCTTATTGTAGAAATCAGAGTACATGCAAATATACTACTATTTTTTAGAATGTATTACACTTTTAAGTTACAGAATTATTTCTTATAATAAATAAGTAATTATAAATGAATGGAATTTGTTTTAAATATATACCTTATAAATCCTTTTTATATATGAGGTTATACATGATTACAAAGTGTTATTTTCAAAATATGTTTGCACGTAATAAAGCTGTGTATACAAATAAGATTTGTATTAATTAAATTGTCTACAATTATAGCGTCAAAATATATTCAAATTGCTAATATACTGTAATAGATAAAGATGATAGTCTTTATACATAGCATTTAGAGATTACAATCATTATTCAATACTTTATTCAAATAAAAGCATATATTCACTGTACACTTGAAACGCCTCTTTTATTGATATGTCCAATTATATTCCTTGATGAGGCTTGTAATTAATAACATTCAATACCACTAATGAAGCATATTTAATTAATTATTTAAGAATGATTCTTTTTGCAAAAATGTATCTTGTACATATGCATATTCTTTATGTATTATCATCAAAAAGTGTATTAATATTAAAAATATTGATACTTGTTGGATAGGTTGTTAAATAATATAATTACAGATATCATTACAAATAAGTAAATATGATTACAATACATAAAATTATCACTAAATTATATCTACAATTAATTCTGTTAACAAAATGAAAAATATAAATCATGAGAAATTCAAAGTTTCATTATATTTAATCAATGTATTGCAGTATTATAAAAAATTAATAATAAATCTGTTATTGTATAACGCAAAGCGTATACTTTTTACCAGATCTTTTAGATTGTCTTATAAACAGTACATAATAGATGAATTTTTATAATCATTTTAGATAATTAAAAACCGACTATTCTATTTTTTTATTACTATGTCATGATAGGTCAATGTCTTTTGAAATGATTTCCTAATTACATCAACATAATCATCTCACAATAAATTATTACTTACATGACGTTACATTTAAAAACATGAAATATTGTCATTAATATTTTTGTTGTTAAATATTAATAATTTATATCATTCTTTTGTTTTATTCAATATAATAAAAATTTACTTATAATATAGGAAATTGTATGTTACATCATAAGACAACTTTCGTATCTATAGAAAAATCAAACACACATACAGAAATACATTTTATAATAATTATAATTTATATTATTTTTCTTATTGCATGACACATGTGCACCTATTAAAATTATTTTCATATTATATCAGCAGAGATCATAACTTTTTGTATTCATCATATTAATTTGAAACATAATTCAATTTATAATAATTATACCAATAAACATGTTTACAATTTGAAATGATGAATCTCTCTATTTAAGAAATGTATATATTTCATCTAAGTTTGCAAAGTCGTAATATTTAAAATACTTTTGATTTAGTAACTGACCCGCAAATTTATTTCTAATATTTGTATTCTTATACGCACCTACAATTATTAACAAAAAGTACGTGTAAAATTAAAAAATTAATCCAAACAAGTATCCTTTTTACGTATTAACGTCGACTTTCAGTAACCCTGAAATTAACTTTGTCACATTTGGTGTTTAATAGAATCATTCGTTATTTTGTAGTTTGTCCTAAACCACTTGACGCTTTTGCTTTTTGTGATGACTCTGCCACTTCATTTGGTTGGTCAACATCCATCTGAAACAACAAATATATAAATTTAAGTTATCGATTAATCACGTATATAAATCAGCTAATAACTAATATACAAAAAATATATATTACCTTTTCTTCTTTGTCATCATCAATTAATATCGGCCCGTTCTCAGCTTCATATTCTTTTAGAACGGCATCTAAATTGTACCTTCGTCGATAATTTACAAAGAATGATCGCAAATGAGCTTCTGTTTTAGTACCAATTACATCAGCAATTGCAGAAAAATCTTTGCCATATTTTCTAACTCCTTGAACAGCTAACAGTAGTTCATCATTCGTCCATCGTGCATTTATACGACTGGATACTTCTGGTGGTCTTAAGTCGTCTACTCCATCAGTAGTCTTACGTTTTAAAGCACTTACTTGTTGCTTGTTTGACTGTATCTATAATATATATATATAGAAAGAAAAAGAAAGAAAGACAAATTTTAGAGCATTCAATTTAAGCAATCTGTCGACAACAAAAATACATGTAGAAAAAAAATGTATCCACACGATATGTATATATTGTAATTGCATTATCTCTATAAGGGGACATACTTGACGTTTTAAGCTAACAATCTCTGTGTCGATAGCTTGTAAACTGTTGTTAGCTTGATTTGGTTGACCAGCCAATGCTGCCAAGTCATCATGATTTACTACCAATCCACGAGGTGGTTTTCTTTTGTTTGTACGACCTGGCATAGAACTTAGAGGTCTTGCTACACCAGTACGCCTACATCATGAAGATAATATTGAAGAGAATATATTTTAATGTTGTATATATATATATATATATATATATGTAGAATATAATAATTATATTGCGATAAATTTGTTCTAGTAATGGTTCGTTTAAATCTGCACGCAGTATAAATAAATATGTTTATAATAAGTACGTATATAAATTTCTCTATACAAAAGTTATATATATTATAAAGTGTCATATGTGATTGGATCAAATATTGAAGATTTGCTTGCTATTATGCAGTGATATATTTATTTTTACTTGCATTCACTGACCTCCAGTGCAGATAGCAGCTATGACACGCGTGTCCCTTGGGAGTTGCACGTACGCTATTGCAAGCAACGCCACAGTTGCTACACGACCCCTACAACATATATAATGCCCTTTTAAAAAACAAATTTTTATAATCTCCTATAAACCCTTCCCCTCTATCTATTCTTGAGTACATACATTAGCTTGTGACTGTGTGTGTGAGAGTTAAATAAAAAAATGAATGTATATAAATGAAGTTATTATAGTTTCACACAGTTAGTTAGGGACAATTTCTCTCTAATATTTAAAAAAATATATTCTTCTAAACTTTAATAAGCTAAATTTTGTTGTTAACAGTCACAAATCATTGTGTGTAATGGTACACTCATAATTCATAATTTATATTTTTTGTGTCCATGGAATGGAGGCACAAAACATAAATACTGTGACAAATATATCTTCTGAGATAATTTTAATCAAATGAATAATTTATGCACAAAATACATGTCTATAGATATTGCTGAACTTTTGAAATTTCTATATTTACATCCTCAGTAAGGTTTCAGCCTATCGATTCTAAAGGGATAGATGCATTGTATACAACATTCTGATATTTAATTTTGATCATGTCTCAATAAATTCTTTGTGTGCAATACGATATAATATATACTACAATATGAGACATAACATAGCAAAGATAATAAGCTGCTTATGCTATGAAAGCAGGGTAAGGTTTAGGCTGAGTACCTGAACCTGAGGGGCGTTTTCCGAGTCGGATGGGGCCTTAGCGTCAGTGCTTTGGCTTCCTGGCACAGCTTGGTTCTTTCCACGACGTATTCCGCGGTGGATCGTCCATTTCTGGAACGTTCCACATTTACGTTCATAAACGACTGAACGTTATTTTAAACCATAACTTAACGTTTACACGTCAAATAATGGATAAGCTTTTCTTTAATACATATAAGTGTAGTTATACTATTGTATAATGTGTGACACTTTATTGAAAATAAATATATAGTTAAATTTCTTAAATATTTATATTCTCTTTAGTTATAATTGTCCTATATGATCATATCTAATTCACCTCAATAACATATTAAAATATTTATTTTTATGATCCTTCCAGGACACAAATTAATTATTCTTCTTTTTTTTTGTTTTGTCCATATGGACCAAGTAACGTGTGGATACATTTTTAGAGTATCTATTTTTAGCATTGCACATTTCAGCTAACAACAAACAGAAAGTGTGCTACTTGAATTACCTGCATCACGTAATATATTAAAAACTACAAGAACTAAAAATTCTTTAAATTGCATCTCTATAGAAGTGTGCTGCATGCATAATAGTGCAAATATATCACTAATTATTAACACCTTATCTACAGAGAACATTAAATTGAATATTGTTTTTTTTATCACAGATGACTACATTTGGCATCAGATTGATCATTATTTTTTTTGTTATAGGTGAATGTTTTTCCCTTCTTTTTCTAACAGTAAAAAACTAATGTTTTGATTCTACTGATAAGGTGTTAAGTTGATATTTTTGAATGCGTAAGCTTACTTGCAATAATAGCTTGCATTTTATAATATGTAGTATAAGCTTCTAACAATTTCTAAAGAAAATATAATCAACAATTAATGTTACCATTAAATATATTGTTTTATTAAAACAGCAAATATCTTCTGCCTCATATATTCTCATTAATATAATTAGTGTAAATCATATATATATATATATATATATATCGCATTCAAAAAATCAGTTATGTGTCTATGTGAATTAGCAAAATTTCAATTGCTGCGTCACATAAAAATTACAATTATTTTTCAGTTGAAAATTAATACAGTTTATCTATTATACAAAACTCTAAATTTTTTTCTGTATAATTCATGCATTCATTCATTAGAAAAAAGATATATCTTACTTTTTCTTCAGATTCGCTGTCTGTATTTGAGCCTAACTCACTTCCATTCTCACTGCCATTTTCTCCTTCTTTTCCACCACTTGTCAATTTTCTTGCTTGCCTATCCATCAATGACGTCCTAGTTCTTGTCTTCTTCCAACTATAGTAATATTTTACAAGACTGGCGATTGATTTATCAGGTAACTGAAAATTATTGAATACATCTTAATTTTATATAAAACAAGTAAGAGAATTGTGTGTGTATTTCTTCAATGTTAAACAAATCATTTTAACATTTAACTATGAAATTACATCGTACAACTTACCATTTGTCGAATACGATGAAAACTTTTCCCATGAAACTGAAACGCTTGTTCAAATAACACCTTATCTTCTATCGTCCATTCATCAGGAAATGGAGTAAAATTTGCCAAATCTAGTACCGCACGTTCCAAATTATGTTTATGCCAAAATAACATTCCTAAAGCCTGCTCGCCGTTATATCCATACTTCTCTTTTGCTAATATTATGTATTCATCCACTTAAAACAAAACAAGATAAATTTATATCGAATAAAAATTATACTTTTTTCAAACGAACAATAATACTTACATTTTTGGTCTGGTATATCAGTAGTAGGAGACCAAACTAACAATGCTCTGTCAGGGCATTGATCCAATCTGCGCTCTAAAATAGATTTTTAATATAAAATCCTTTTTTATTTAATCAAGAAATATTGCACCTAACATTCAATTATCATTAATTGTAATTATTATTATTTCATTTAAATGTTGTCATTAAATTGTATAATCAATTTTTTAATCAAAAACTTACCACTAAGTGGAATAAGTTCTGGTACTATAACTTGGAAATCTCGACCAACACGTATCTTTTCAGCTGGAACTTGAAAATATTTTTTCAATCTTAATTTTTGATAATATATAGTATATATGAATATAAATTATATACAGTATTAAGAAAAATTGCTTAATGATATATGTATATAAGAATAAGCAAACAAATACTAATATAATTTTAAACTAATTGTAAGTCATAATGTCAACACATTTACAATGTATTACACTTTAAATTCTTGTACCAGAAGTATATTAAAATATCTTTAAAAATTTTGTTCAGTTTGAATTATTTATTTATTCTTTTGACACAAAACTATTTAGAGTGAATTAAATAAAGCGCGCTGTTTAAAGATCTTGTACGACTTTCGGATTTTATAATAAATGAGCAGACATAATTCTCGCTGTATATATATATAGATATAGCATTTTAAAATTATATATTTTAAAAATATCACATTTATAAACATTTAAAATCAATGATTTCGGTGTATACTTTGTAATATGTAAAATGAATACCTCCGTCTTCTTCACTTGAAGATTCCGTCTGTCCATTTGGGCTGGGACCTCTTGATCTTCGACCATTTCTAACATTTTCTGAGTTACGTTCAGCTAAAACCATTTTTACTTTAAAAATGTTCAACGTTATAGCAAATAATTTAACTATAATTGATCTATTAAAACTCAATTCCGTTTAAAGTTGGACTGCAAATCACAGCTTGCAGATACACGGTATTCGCCAAAATTTGTTATATGCTCCGTGCTACCGTAGCGAAAGTAAAATGGCCGTTATTATCAAACGATTTGATTGGTTCACGATTTATCCAATAATGATGACAATCATTCGATAAACAAATTTTAAAATTTATAGAATATTATTATTCCAATTTTAACGCATATTAATGTATTTTTTTTTCAAAATGATGTAATGCAATTATAAAAACTATATAATTCAAATAAGTTTTTTATTTATATAAATGCGAGATCTTGGTAAAGTATCACATCCGAACATATCACTCATATAAACATATAATATTGGTAACTATTTTATTTATTTAGTGAAAATATATAACATATTGAAAAGTAATTTTTTTAAAAATATGTTTTTAACATTACACATATATTCTATATATTGTAAATTTATATATGTTAATAATTTTAACATTTATTAAAATATTGTTTATATTTTTATATATTTTCATTTGTATATAATTTGTTTACAATTTCATTTTAATCATATATATATAAGCTGATGTATATGTATGTATAAATATATATGTACAGATATTCATATATATATACGATTTTAGTAATTTAATTTTATTTTATATAGTTCCAATATAATATAAATCTTGTTATATTCTTTCTATATTTATTATCAAAATATTCAAAATATATATATGTATATATGTATATATATTTATAGATATTGAAAATAATATTTAATCAATCTAAATAAAATTTGTTTAATAAAAATAATTAAAGGTAGGACGCATAAAAATAGATAGAAGTTAAACTAAAAGGGGTATTACTTCGATTCTTATATCTATCTAGTATATTGGTGATGTCACTAGCTACGGTTGCACGAAGTACACTTGTGAATCTTTCAACAGTGATATATTTTCCATTAAGTTAATAATACAAGTTTTATTAAAAACAGTACATTATATATTTAAATTTAATCTATATGTTATTAAATTTTAATATGTTACACGCAATAAAGATATATACTCATTTTTATTATAAAATTTCATATAACCTCAATTATCGTTATTTAAGCCCCATCGCTTAGTGGCGCCACTATCCAGTCATTGCAGTCTCGAATAGACTTTGCCGTGCAAGGGTCTTTCGTCGTCAATTTTAACGTAAATATTACATTTATTCAGTATTATGTATTTATTTTAGCGTAAATAAAATCCTAAATAATGTATTAACTCTTGTGATCGTTTATCATACGACGACATTCTATAATAATTATTACGTACTTGAGATCGGCATTAACCAAAAATGTATCAAAAAATACTGTTTTTAATGTTTATCAAAGATTTACTGTGATATGTTATCAGAATTATAAGCTATTTGCTTTTCACGTGCCATCATAATATCCCCTATTACGAAACACTTTATGAATTTTTCTATATTCCATTTTAACAAAAAGGAAAGTGACATATTTTCTTCTGTAACAGTTGTTGCATATATTATTAACGTTAAATTCAATATTATTTGCATATTTCTTATCGTTATTGTGTCATTTTTATTTGGATTATCAAAATTATTTTATTAACGTGGATTAGTTTCTCATTTATTGCTAATGGATTATAATTTGTTCTGATAAGTTGATAATAATGTGAGTATAAGTATATATTTGAATTGTACATCTTAGTCTACTTATGTTCTTATAATTTCATTTAGAATTAAAAAATACAGATTCTATTGTAACTTAAAAATATTGGTACAGTAAAGAAATATAATATACTTATAATAAATAAAAAATACCAAACTTGTGTGTTTAAAAAATGTAAATGAAATTTTGTAACTTTCAGTTCTTTAATCAACGTATCCAATTTTTTTATTACAGATGATCGAGTAAAATACATTGATATTTAATTTGATAAACAATTTTAATAATCTTTCAAAGACTTATATATATCCTATATATAAAATATGAAGGTAGTAGCATTATTAAGTGGCGGTAAAGACTCTTGTTTTAATATGATGCAATGTATTGCTGCTGGTCATGATGTCGTAGCTATAGCAAATTTATATCCTGTTGGAAAAGGTAATTATAAAAAATATAAAAAATAAAAGATATCAATGAAGATGGAAACCTAAAGTAACATAAAGTATTATTATGTCTATGATAATTATTTTTAAAATTCTAATTAATATGTTTCATTTTATTAATAAAAATATGCAATTTTATTTTCAGATGAATTAGATTCTTTTATGTTTCAAACAGTTGGACATCAAGGTGTTGATTATATTGCTAAAGCTATGGGTTTACCAATATATCGTGAACCAACATTTGGTAGATCAAAAATGCAAGAAAAACTTTATTATCCTACTGAAGATGATGAAGTCGAAGATCTCTTTCGACTTTTGAGTAAAGTAAAAGTTAGTAGGTCTTTCACAATATGTTTATTCGCAAGTATATTAATTATATCTCTGTATGTATATATATTGTTCTTGCAGAAACAAGAAAATATAGAAGGAGTGTCTAGTGGAGCTGTTCTTAGTGATTATCAGCGTCTCCGCGTGGAAAATGTGTAATTATTGAAGATCAATTTGATTAAGTTTTTAATAACTTTAATTATAGTTTATAAATAATATATCGTCATATAAAAAAAAATGATAATAATAATATAAAATAAATAATTAGGTGTAGCCGTCTAGGACTTGTTTCTTTATCATATTTATGGCGAAGAGATCAAGAGGATTTGTTAAAAGAGATGATAGAAAATTCAATAAATGCCGTTATAATAAAAGTGGCAGCTTTAGGTCTAGAGCCAAGACATTTGGGTAAATCTATATTGGAATTGCAATCTCACTTTGCCAAAATAGTGAGTATAGTAATCAAGTAATTAATTAATGCTAACAATTTGTAATTAATTTATTCATTAATTTTAAATGAATTGAATGAATGCTGGATTGTGTCCAACATCTGACATATACTATTTATTATATAATATTGTATATATGTAATATAAAGTAGGTAATCTTTAAATATATATAAATTAAAAATTAATTTATATTTTTAATTGCAGAAAGAAAAGTACGGTGTCAATGTATGTGGGGAAGGTGGAGAATACGAAACTTTTACTTTAGACTGTCCATTATTTAGTAAAAGTATCATAATGTAAGTATTATATAAATACATACATATCTCTATGCCGTAATATTATAATCTCAATTATCTTTATTATACTTATTTCAAAGATATAAAAATTAGCATATATTCTTTTTAATGGTACAAATTATTGGTACAAAAAATTAATAATCTTCAATATTGTATACAAACGTAAAGTATTTTAAATACTTTTAATCTGTAGTAATTATAATTGTAAGACAAAATATCTTCCAATAATTGCATTAAAAAAAAAAACAAAGGTAATGGAGATCATAAAATTAGATATATTTTTATGTACATAGTTTCTAATCATATATAGATTTTAACAATCTACTATATAAATTAAAATTTCTTCGTGGTAGAGATAAATATGAAAGTGTAGTACATTCAAATGATGATATAGCACCTGTCGGATACATTAATTTTAAAAAAATACATCTACGAGATAAGAATGTAAGTAGAATTTTGTCAATATTTGTATATTAGGATTGTAATGATTTGGTGATTTTAACAAACAAGAAAATTTGTAGAATGGTTTAGAAACATTATCACTAAGAGAGCGGCTTAAAACTGTATCGGTTAAAACTCCATATGATTATATTTCTGAAGTTGTTGGACCAGAATTACAAGATGGATGTAATTTATCTGAAGACGAAACTGACGAACAAGCATGTGACGATCGTAATATGAAGGCTTCTAATTCTGGTAATATATTCACGATGGATAACTGATTCCATAATTTAAGTATTATATTTAATATGATAAGAATATGTATATATATACACACATTGTAGGTCATTTTAATCCCCCAAGTCCAGTACAAGTTTTATATGAAGAAGAGGATTATCCAGATGTACCAGTTATTAACAAAAATCAAACAGGTTGGTTTTGGTTTGGTGGTATAGCAGGAAAACACTCAGATGTAAAATCTGCAACGAAAGAAGCACTGGAAAAATTAAGCAGTAGGTAAAATTTACGATTTTTTGAATATTTTCTTTTGCTATATATGTTTAGTCTTAAATAATATTTTTATAATTTCTAATATATTAAATATGCTAAATGTATTTAGGTTTAGTCAAAAAAGAAAATCTTCAAATATCTGATATTGTTGCTGTAACATTATATATAAAGGATATGTCAAATTATGCTTCTATAAATGAAGTATATACATCATGGTTGAACAAAACAAATCCACCAGTTCGTATATGCGTAGAATGTCCATTAAATATACACGTTGTACTTGATGCTATAGCTTATAAAGAGATACAAGACTGTGGTGATAAGAAGGTTCATAAGCGACACACGATGCATGTTCAAAGTATTAGTCATTGGGCTCCTGCCAATATCGGCCCTTATTCTCAAGCTGTTCGCGTAAGTAAATCTTTTAATAAAAATATAAATTTGTCTATTAAATTAAAATAATAATTTTTCACAAAAATAATGGCCATCAGGTGGGTGATATCATATCCGTTGCTGGACAAATACCTTTGGTACCTGGTAATATGACTCTTCTCGATTTGAACATAAAACGTCAATGTCGCTTGACATTAAGGCACATAGATCGCATTGTTAAAGCTATGGATACAAATACACAGCTTAGAGATATTGTACAGGGAATTTGTTTTTTAACTCATCCAAGTTATATACCAGATGCACGTAAAGAATGGGAAAAACGAACTAATAATGCAATTGTAGATTATATTGTTGTTCCACATCTTCCACGAGATGCTCAAGTTGAATGGTGTGTGTGGGCACATAGAGATAATAATAGATTTGAGTGTAAGTAAGAAAAATATTTGTAACGAGAAAATAAATATTTCGATTATATTTTTATTTAAATTACAGATGAAGAGACAGGAAAATGTGTCGGCAATTTTAAAGTTGCAATAAGGCGAAGATGGAATTATGAAAATAATGTTTCTGCAATTGTGTGCTACTTATCAACAGGTACTGTGTAAAATTATAATCATCTAAGAGCTATTTACAGACCAAAGTGATTAACTCCACTTTTAGAATTTAAAAACAATTAAATAACAAAATTTTAATTTTTGGAAAGGTTCATCCAATTCTATAGGCAATTTAGCAGCAGAGACAAATTTGCCTTCTCCGGAATTGACTGCAGCTGAATTAACAGAAGCATTCGAATATCTTTTATGTAAATTAACAAAAGGGACTCAAACTATTAATCCCACGTGTAACTTGCGGATTTTCTACAAAGTTGGCTCCTCACCCGGTCCAAATTTTGTTCATAATGTTTTGTCACAATTTTCAACGCGAAATTTGGTAACCACTATTATACCAGCAACTCATCTTCATAACTTTAGCACTTTCTTATCTATATGTGGTATTAGGCATGAGTAAATCTTCTCGTCACTCTATATTGTCAATTATTCGTGAAAATTAAGATACATGTTTAGAATAAATGCTACCAAAGACCTGAATCTGGAATTTTTACAGGAATTTCTTTAAATCATTTAAGTTTTCATTTATCAAGAAAATAAATTTATTGAATCAAACTGAAACAAAAATAAATGGGGTCATTGGCAATTGTATAGGTTTTCGCTAATATCTTATACATATATTATTGATTCTTTACCGGGGAAAAAAATATGTTCGTTTTATAAAAAATTTCTTTACCTCAATCGTTTTATCAATTAATATTTCGCGACAATTAATATTATCTCATATTTTGGCTAGTCAACGGGATAAAGTGCAATTTTAAACTGAATATGTCCCGTTAGTATAAGTGTTCTATATAATGCAATGCATATTACGTAAATTCGTAAGTTTGTTCATGTGCCATGTCTCGATTTTTGTTGAAGGTATTTTTTTATTTTCGCTATATGCGGAGTGTTACATGTGTGAATTTTGCAAACAAAAATTATTGAAATGCGCATATTCATTTTGCAGTAAACTCGAAATTAAACAATTAAAAGAACAATATATATTAGAAATATTTAAGAAAGCTATTTCGCTTATCTTATTAATTTAAGTAAATATCTAGTTATGTTTCTAATTGAAATAGAAATGCACGAAGCAGCATGTAATTACAAATATCATGTCAGAAATGTACTCTTATTCTGAATATGCTGCCTGAACTGCTTCCAGCATATTATCAACAAGTGTTTATACTATAAAGATGGAACTTTTATCTTATAAATATTATGTAAAATATATTACTCATGAAAAGTATTGAACAGAGAAAGATTTGCAATGTATGATTAAATAATTATTGTGTTTCAAAGGCATAATATTGTACAGAGATACAAAACATTGAAGTAAAAATCACTTACAATTGTATGTATTGTTAATGCAACGATATATCAAAATGTATATTTTATGACTCTAACACTCCTCGAACGGTTTTTACCATCATCTTTGGTTTGTACATATTGCAAAATAGTATAAGATATCCTTGTAATCTATTGTAATATACAATTAGTTTCAATTGAAAACAGTTATTGATTATGCGTGAATATAAAGCATATAAATTTTTTCATAGAAAAAAGAACTTGGCAAATTATTTACGGCATGGATACTATATTATAAATATGTAAAAAGAATGTTTACATGCATTCAATACCTGCAACAGAATACTGACTCAAGGTTACTGCAAAAGGAAAATAAAGAAAGTGATATATATTTTTAAAGAAATGTGGTCTTTTTCTACTATTATATATTCTTTTATTTTTCTATCTATAGATATTTAGCAGATCAATCTACTTCCAGTGAGTTTATAGTATAAAATATAATATAAAGGTGGGATGTTGGGTAGTACTGCGGGTTGGTATTAATGATTATATTAATTTGATTCTTTTTAATAAAAATATGTACTTATTAATTATTAACATAAAATAACAAAATTATAATAATGATATATCTCACAATAGCACCTTATAATTTCAGAATAAAAATGCTAATATTGCATTATTGTAAAACTAGGTTTAATGACTACATGCAGTCTATGAAAATGTTTTAATAATATAATTTATAATTCTATTAACCATAAAGAATATTTTCAAACTACATATCACTTATTTATAAAATCTAACATTCTTAACTAAATGAGAGTAATTCTTTCAATTTAATAGCTATTTTGCACAGAAAATTATATTATTTTATAATGTGTTGATTTGTTAATTATATATCAACAAAATGTTTTAAAAGAATTCCCAAACATCACCTTTTTTTCAGGCGGTCACACTAGTGGTGCTCCTTAATCATTTTATAGAGAACATAGTTCGTTATTTGATATTATCATGGATCAATTTTAATGAATATACAAGTTTGATAAGTAAAAGTACATGTTATTCTACAATAAAATAAAAAATTTTTACAAATAGAGTATATAACTTACAAACGCATAAATATATACATTTAGCTTTTTCATCAAATATAAGAAATTGAATAGAGAATAAAAATGAGAACTTTTCATTATTACATATTGCCAACAAATATAGTTTGATGCTTGAAATGCAAGGTTTATTCTTCATATATGAAAAAAAAAGATAACTTACATAAAGAAATGATATTTTCATGTCTTGAATACTTTTGATACTAAAGGCTTTATTAATGGTTGTCGATTTGGAGCACAGAAATCGCATAAATAATTCTTTTTATCAAATCCCAGTCCTTTGGTCTCCACGCAACCTACAAACATAAATGTAATTAGTTAGTAAATTAATATTTAAACAAATAATTTAACACTTTAGTATACAACAATATAAATTACTTAAAGTATTTAATTGTATACTGTAAGTTTTCATATTACGAAATTTTTCTAGAACATTATATGGATAACATTATTAATTAGCTTTATTTAATAATTTATACTACCCTTTTCCAATGTTTGTAAAATAGATTAGATATAATAATTAATGAGTAGAGTTTGAAATATATTAGTATTGTGAAATAGATTTTCCTCATGCATAATACAACTTAAAAATTTGATAAAAATATTGCAAGTTTTTGAATATAGTACAAAACATATGTATAGTTTACATGTGATGATTAATATATACATAAATAGGGTGGTCAAAATAACTAGAAATAATTGTAGAGCTTGTAATATCATTAATTATCAATGAATTTTAATTATTTTTTAATTGATTAATAAGAATTAATGTTCGTTAGAGTAGAATAACTTAAAAAAGCTTTCGGAAAAGTTTGCTGTTAAATAAATAAAAAAGTACGAGCAGTATCGAGAATTTCCAAAAGTGCCTTGACTCTTATAATATTATTGTTGGCAATTATTTCGGATCACCCTGTACAAATATTAATAAGACATAAATAACATACGTATGACATCATATGGCAATGCATTAATTACATTATGGAATCGTATGAAAATTTGTTTCAATACCTAAATGCAGATATTTATCACATGCGCTGCAATGTACTAGATTTGCCTCCAGGTCGAGTCTTGAGGCAGTATGACAGCGACTGCAGTGTGGGCAATAGCGACCCTTTCGCCATAGCCTTGTTAATGTATAAAGATCATGGTGTTAGTAAAATTGATTAAATTTTTATGTTACAACGTCTATTATGATAAATTACACGATTAAATGTTTTAATTTCAAATTACTCTTTGCGAAATAAAATATCAAAATAAAAGTACCTTCACACAATGATAAATTAGTTAAAAATGATTTATGAAAAATTACTACGATGAAATATTTCTTGTATATTTATAATTAAATGAGAGTATGCGTATTTGATATGTACATGCAGTTTTAGTTAGTTATTTATGCGTGATGTAAAACAAATAATATTAAAAAATATTACTATCCGATGATATCGTGTATAAAGATGAAAATAAAAATGCGAATATGTAAATAATGATTCTTACGAGCGCGCTCGCGTTTGTACATATCAATATTAACATATTCATATATTTAACAAATAATTAAAATAATAAGAATATAGCAGTTGTAATTATCCACTGATATTCCATTCATATAATTCAACAGTAAATAAGACTATATCAAAAAGTGAAAACCAAAAATTCTTATAATTTCATTATAAATTATAATATTAAATAATCAAATATGTCTTATAGTTTCAACGCATATAAATAGAACATTCTCATTTAAATACGTAACATCACGAATATAAAGCATTAATTATAATAATTTTTATACAAATTTACTCAGTATAGAAAAAGTTATCATCAAAAATTAAGCACACTCTTGAAAAAATTTATAAGTTATTTTTAATTTGCATAAAGAGGTAGTTTATGCTATTTACTTGTCATATTTATGATATGTTTAATATAATTATACTAACTTTGAGCATGGAACACACAATGTGGAAACATAAACACGAGTATTTTTATCACCCTTCTTATATTCATGTTGCCATTGTGCTACACTGTTTCTATCAGAATTAGCACCTCCAGGTTCCTTTGAACCACAATTTGCACATACAGCACATTCTTGACAGTGCCATCTTCCAACCGGTACTCGTCGAAGACCAACACAATATATGTGATATCTATATAAAATAATAATACATTTTTTAGATTTTATTTACTTGACTACAAAATATATATGTTACGTTACTTCGTGAAATTCAATAATTCATTTCATTAATTAACTGAGTTATATGCTTTACCAGTATATATACGTTATCGTCATATTACCACATTATATATATATATATAATAATAATAAACTTACCCACGATCACACATATCACAAAATAACATTTTATCTTCATCTGCTGGATCATGACATTGAGCGCATGTTTTACAATCGGTACACTGCCATGCATAAGATTGAATATGCGGAACCATATCCAATGTTAATTCTATACATGATGGATGAACTAAAAAAAGATTTAACTAATTATAAAACAAATCATTCTCTGATAATATAATCAAGATGACAATTATAATTTACCATTTCCATTACAAGTCCCACATTGTATTAATACTTCATTTTTGCCATTTTTATTTAACATTTTTAAGCACATTTTACATTTCAATTTAGTTTCTTCCTTTTGGTTACTTATTTCCATATCTACATCGTCCATTGTTGATTGAGACCCTTCTGTATCTTGTGTTCCTTCACTGGAGGTAGAACTAAAAATTTAATAATTATAGTACTTAATATCAAGAACAAAGTTATTATAGTCTAAATCTTAATATTAATCAAAAAGATCACAAGAGAGATATTAATAATATTTAAAAAGAATATATTATTTATAATGAATACCTTGAATCGTCAGTTGAAGAATCACTATCACTATCACTTTGTGATCCTTCTGATTGACTATCAAACTTACGTTCGTTTGGTCGCATAGGACCATACAAAACGGTGTTAAGTGGATAATATCTCAATTCAGCAGGTGTGTATTCTCGGTAATAATCAGTATATTGACCTGGTATCAAAGCTACAGGATAATGACTTATCTTTCGATCTGTATCAAGCTTATGGTGTTTCTTTGGCACATGAATAGTGAAAGTCTGCAAATCTAAACTGCATTTTCTGTTTTCTTTACGAGATTTATTTAAACTAATATTCCATGACAAAGCAGACTGTATTGCCATTTCTGCTAAATCTATTCTGTTTCTTTCAGCATTTGCTGCTGCTGTTAATTCTTTCTGCTTTTTAGAATGTTCTTTAACTTGTTTTTCTCGCATATGTTTTCGATACTCCTCATATTGATCAGGAAAATCGCTACACATTACATCTAATACTTCTGAACTGCAAACTGCTGTTAAACCTATACAAAATAAAATATACATATATATAAAAATATACATACATATTTATATGTATAAATTTTAGTGATATAGTATATATATTAATTATTATAAAATATTATAAACAAGAGAGAGAGAAATAACTATCTCTATATAATGAGATCTAGATATTCAGAATAACAATAAGTAAAAATAAATTTATTCACGCACCCATATCACACATTGCTTCGCTAACTAACCCATTTTCTCTTAAATAATTTCTCTCCTCCATATCAACCATTCTACGCTTTAAATCTGGATATTTTCTTTTAAATGACTTCACGCCTAAATACTGTGATATTTGTTCTTGTATCATAAATGTTTCTCCTTTACGATCTAGAGGCCATTCATATTCTGCTATTTTATCAACAGTAAAGGGACCTTCATCAGGATCAAAATTAATTTCCATTCTTCGATTCTTTACTTTGACTTTCTCAGATTCAGTAGTTGCTGTACTAAGTACGCTTCCCTGAGACTCTTCATTAATTATTGTTTCAGATGCTAAAATATTATTTCTTGTTAAATATGTAAACTATATTATATAAATATTATTAAATTTATTATGAATTTATATCACTTTTCGCATAAAATTTTATATAGTTACGAATAATTAAAATACTTTAATTAATATTTAAAAAATTGTTCTACATACACATTATCAAAAAATCAAAAAAAATTATAATGATATTTTAATAAAGGCTAGATATTTCTAATATTATCACTCAATACAACTATATTTAGTCTGACAAGTAATAAACTATTTTATATATGAGCTTACTATTATAATACGTTAGTAATAATGACATGAATATTTATATAATATATATTCATTGTAAATTCACTGTTGTCACTATTTTACATTCAGATACTTCAGAGATCTTAGGACACAAGAAAAGACCTATTTTTAGATACCTTGGTTGGAGGTTTACCAATACATTTATGCTATGATTTAGCATGACAGTTTAATGATTTTATCTAATACTTTTACAATACGCGTATTTGATTAAAATGAAATAGTAATTATTTTATAAAGTTAAATAAAAGTAACATCAATGATTTTAAATTTAATGTATTAGAAATTCTAACATTTTTGTGTAATTAATTTATTATTTTTTCATATATGTATATATATATGTCAATCATAATTATTCTTCATGCATTATTCAATAATAAAAGTAAAATGTATTGATACCTTGTGTTGATATATTTCTTGCCGGTGTTTGAGATCTTGAATTAGACTCTGCACTCATTCTTGTTTCTTCATCGATAACTTGTAAAGAAGGCACTGGTTCATTTTTGGATGTAGCTTCTGTTTGTCTTTTTGATGTTGGTGTTAGCCAATTAGGATGTCCAGGAGGTATAAGCATTTCCTTACTTTCATGTCCAGTAGATCTTGCATTTTCCACTGCTTTTTCAATAATTTTATCAGTAAGAGTCTTTTCTGTAGTTTTCTGTTCTTTTTTAGGCATTATATTTGCCAATTCTTTTTTATTACCTTTGCAATCTAATAATGTTGATCCCATTGTGGATTTTACTAATATTTTTTCTTCTTCCATACTTGATCCCATAACAGATTCTAATTGAGTATTAACATTGGAATCTAAAATCGTAATTTTGGGAATATCCATTTGTTTTACACCATCTTTTCGAACTGTTAACAAAGATTGTTTTTCAATTTTACACATAGGGTTTATACTTTTAATATCTATAGGGGGTTGTTTAAGAGCTTTATATAATTCAGATGATTTTCTTAAAGCCTGTTCTTGTTTTGAAGATTCATCTAAAGTGATTATAGCCATTGTAGAAGCTTCTATTGCACTCAAATCTTGTTCCACTCTGGATTTCTTACTAAGTGGAAGATCTGGATTGTCTAACTTTCTCTTTCCACGACCTAGATAAAGTTATTTACATAATATATTATCATATTTCTAAAGAAATGCATAAGGCTAATTAATAATAATGATGCACAAATACTTACCTCTACCACGTCCTCTTTTAGGTGGCGCATAACTTTTTTGATTTCTACATGTTCTCCTAGGTCTTTCATTTTCTCTGTGTTCCAATTGAACAACTTGTGGTACATCATCCAAAGCTAATGGATCTCGAGGTATTAATATCTGCGTTGGAGTATGTATGAGTGGTGGTAGTGGATTTCTACGTGGTCTACCTCGTTTTTTGGGCATTTTAACTTCAGGCATTCGAATTGCTGGAACTTCTTCTATTATCATAACATCTTGACTAGAGTTGGAATTTTCATTAACAATTATTAATTCAGGCCTGTGTTCAATTATTTCACAATCTGAACCAATTGGAGAACTAGCAACATTTTTACTTAACATATCCTTTAGCTTGTCGCTCATAGAAACATCTACTTGTTTAGATGGTCTTACTTGTGTAATACTGATTTCTTGGCTTATGACATTCATTTGTTGACGACTAATTAAACTTGTTTTTGGATCAAATAATAATTGCTTTTGATCTCTAGATATAACCGGTTGAATAGTAACTTCTGGTAGAATTTGTGACAACTGCGTTTCTAATTTTGATTTTTTTACCTCAATTGGTGATATTGTTATATCTTTTCGCTTAGAAGACAATTCAATAGAATTTTCCATTTTTATTCCTTGTATTTGTACCGGTTCAATAGTTAATTCAGAACGAGTACTTTGCATAATTGTTGAATGTCCAGTTTTAAGGATTTTCAGTGGTGAGTCTTTGTGTAACACAGACTCTTTATATCTATGAGCACAACTATGCGTAGTTTCTAAAGTATCTTTAGATTTAAGAGCAGAATCAGCATGAGTTTCACAAGATACAATTGTTGGATGTCCAGTTTTCGATAATTTTATTTTCATTTCTAACGGAGATTCAATTTCTTTCCGTTTTGGCTGTTTCTCTCTTTTCTCAGAATCTGTTAATAAAGAAGCATCAATAGTTTTTGATGTTTTCGTTTTCCCACATGCAGAAATATCACAATTTTTTTGATATTCTATATCAGATTTGTTGATAATTTTGTTGGTATTATTATCTATTACTTCTTTTTGTATTATAGAAGCATCTCCTGTTTTTGAAAGTTTAATCTTCATTCCAATTGGAGATTCTGTTTGCTTAGGTAAGTCTTGTAATGTTTCTTTGCTCTTATGATCATCTACTTGTTCTTGCTTATCAGGAGGAACTATTGATGCATCTCCAGATTTTGAAAATTTGATTTTCATACCGATAGATTCTGTTTTTTGAGATGCATCATGACTACTTTCATGTTGATCTATCAATTCTGGTATACCCACAGATGTTTCTACATATTTCATCATTTTAATCTTCATTCCACATGGAATTTCTGCACATTTTGTTGTATCTTGGGACACATCTACTTTTTCTTTTTGTTTAATTTCTTGCATGTCATCTGAAACTTCTGAATGTATAATAGATGCATCTCCACTTTTTGATAATTTTATTTTCATTCCAAAAGGAGATTCTGTTCGTTTTGGTATATCAGAAATATCTACTTTTTCTTTTATTTCTTCCGGATTATTATCTATGGAAATTATAGATGCCCCACCTTTTATTTTCGATAATTTAATTTTCATTCCAATTGGAGAATCTGTACGTTTAGGAATTTCTGGAGAAGCTTCATGTCTGTCTTTCGATTTTCCTATTATATCTTTTCCTTCATCTATTAAATCAGGGGATACAATAGATACATCTCCACTCTTTGATAATTTCAATTTCATTCCAATTGGAGATTCAGTTCTTTTTGGTGGATCAGAAATAATATCTGCTTTTTCTTTTAATTTTCCATCTTTATGATCTTCAAATATTTCTTGTTTTTCCGGTTGTACAATGGATGCATCTCCAGTTTTTAAAAGTTTAATTTTCATTCCTATGGGTGAATCTGTTCTTTTTGGGCTTCCCTGCATAACATCTAATTTTTCTTTATATTTTGTTGTAATATCTTTTGAATCTTGTTGCACAATGGAAGCATCACCAGTTTTGGATAATTTGATTTTCATTCCTAACGGAGATTCTGTTCTTTTAATTTCTTCAAATTTATGCTTTATTTCTTTTATATCATCCATAGATTCGTATTTTTCAGTTGGTAAAATTGAAGCATCTCCTGTCTTTGATAATTTAATTTTCATACCAATAGGAGATAATGATGATGCACTCTCAGTATGCCATTGACTGACATCTTCAACATTCTCATTTGATATTATAGAAGGATGTCCACCTTTTGAAAGCTTTAATTTAATTTTCCCTAATTTTTGACCTGGACTATCTTCCGGATTTGGTGAATTAGTTGCCGATCGAATTTTTGGACTTTTGGGTGATCTCGGTTCAGCACATTCTGCAATTGCAGATTTAGCAATCTTTAGTATTATTCTTGGAGATCCAACATTTTCAAAATCATGTCTTTCCACTTCTTTTTTAGGTGTTTCTACAATTTTTGATTCTCTGTTATCAACTGATTTTGGTGATTCTAACATTTTTTGATAGGCCGACAATTTTGCATCTTTTGGTATTAGAAGACTGTCTTTTGTACCTGTTAATGTTTCACACATCTTTGTTATGTCTGTTGTAGGAATTTCTATTTTTGGTGGTTCTCTCAAACGTTCTTCTAAAATTGAAATTTTAGGAATAGACTCTGCTACTATAGCCATTCTATCTGTTATTTTTGAATTTGCAGAGCTTGTACTGGGTGCAGTTACACTAGACAATATTTGTCTATTAGATACTTTATCTGTAGTTGTGTTAAAATAAGTACCAATTGTTGAAGGAACATTCTCTATTTTTTCTTGATTTTCTTTCAATTCATTTTTTTTCAAATCATCTTCCTTCAATTCATTTTCTTTCAAATCATCTTCTTTCAATTCATTTTCTTCAATATTAGATATACAAGTATTTACTTTAATTTGTTCAGCAAGTTTCCGTTCATTTTCTAATTTTGCGGCTTCTGATATAATCTCAGCTTCGGATATAGAAATAGAATCAGAAGTAATTTCTTGTAATTCAACTACCAATTCAGAAGTATCATTACACATGTCTTCATCCTGTACAAAAATATTTGAGTTTGTTTGTTTTGATATATCATTAACAACATTTTCTACCATTTTTGGAGAAAATTGTAAAGGAGAATCTACTGTTTGTTCTTCTGACTCTTGTAAAAATTTTACAGCAGATTCTAATTCTGAAATATCTGGAGCGGCCTGATTGCTGTCTATATCAAGAGAAATCCCATTCAGATGTTCTTCATCTTCATTTATATTTTCTAAAAGGATATCTTGCGAAATTTCTAATTTAGAAGTTTCTTCTCCTAAATGTTCTACAGATTCCACTGAATTTCCAACATAATCCATATTAAGATTATTATCTTGTAAAGAATTATCTACATCCAGTTGTTTTTGTAAATTTATATCATCTGAATGTTTATTTAAAGAAGCAGTTATTGTATTATCATTGATGTTCAATAATTCTTTTGGTTTACATTCTACATTTTCTTTATCTTGGTCACATTCTTTAATATTTATTTTATCAGTTGTTTCTTCCAATGATACATCATTTCCATCCGTTAAACAATTATTAATAACGTGATCTATATAATCTGAATTTTCTGGTATAGATGATACTTCTTCAGGCTGCTGAAGGAAAAGTGCTATATTTACATTTTTATCTATTGTTTCTACTTGTTCTTGTATTTTGTCTACTTTTTCATCTTTCATTGCTACTTCTTCACTTTCAGGTATTAAATCAAGATCTAATAATTCTTCCAGTGAGTCTAAGTTCGATGCTTCTATTGGATCTTCTATTTCTTTATTCAATATATCAGATGATACTTCAGACAATTTTTCAACTAATTCTTTATCTTCATTTTCCACTGTTGCTAATTCCACAGATTGCTGAAGATCATCGTCACTTCCATTTCTTGTATTATTTTCAGGACTTAAAAGATGTTTAAGATCAGCTACATCCGTTACATTATCTAAAATACTTTCCACAATATCTTGAGTATTTGGGCATTGTTCTTCTGAAAACATATCTGTCACTTTAGGTGTATCATCAAGAATATTTATCAGATTATTTTCTGAAATAGAATTTTGTATACTATCTTCTTCATTTTCTTTTTTCATTAATAAAACAGAGCTTTCTGATAACATAGAAATAGGATCATTAGTTTTGCATAATAGCATTCCTACAGTTCCATCCTTCTCTTCTTTTTGTAATATATTTTGAAAATCAGTATTCGTACTTTTGAAAGAAGTAGAAACATTCAATTCTAGTATGTCATTCGGTTCTTGACTGACTTCTTTTATATCTTCTGTTGTAATATTTTCGTCGATATTAGATGTACATTCTGTAATAGACAAATCTATTTTTTCCATATCTGTAATCAAATCCATTTCCTTTTCCAATATCTTTTTACTTTGATCTATTTGATCTTCATTATTAACTTCTTCCAAGTTTTCCTTTCTATCAACTATAGGCTCATTATTCTTCAAAATTTTATTATATTTTATGTCATCTATGTTGGATGTATTTTCTATATCACAATTTTCTTCACTTGTCTCGTTTATTATTTTATCTTCTATTATTTTATTTTCTTCGAGAGAAAATGATAATTTCTTACTGTCATCTAATAATTTTGGGGACACTATATCTTTTTCTTCATTTGTCTCACATATTATTTTATCATCTATTATTTTATCATCTATTATTTCATCATCCATTATTTTATCATCTATTATTTTGTCATCTATTATTTTATCATCCATTATTTTATTTTCTTCCAAAGAAAAGGATGTCTTATTATCATCCATTATTTTATCTTCATCCAAAGAAAAAGATGTCTTATTATCATCCATTATTTTATCTTCTTCCAAAGAAAAGGATGTCTTATTATCATCCATTATTTTATCTTCTTCCAAAGAAAAGGATGTCTTATTATCATCCATTATTTTATCTTCTTCCAAAGAAAAGGATGYCTTATTATCATCCATTATTTTAKCTTCTTCCAAAGAAAAGGATGYCTTATTATCATCCAWTAWTTTWKSTKAAATTTMATCTTTATCCATATCTTCTACAAATGTACATATATCCTGAATTTGTTGTTTTTCTTCTCTTATTTCATGAATTTCAGTTTCTATTTTAATTAATTGTTCAGAATTACTATTTTTATTATCAGTTTCTATTAATGAAACTTCATCAATTTGTTGTATAGGTACTTGAAATGAACTTTGCTCTGTATCCACATCATTTTTATCATTTTCTTCCATTTTATTTGTGTCTTGAAATTCATTGATTGCGTTTTTGTCAGAATCAGAAATTGTATCAATTTTATTATCAGATTTATCGATCACATTTTGCACTGATTCTATAGATTCGTTTAAAATGGTAATATTTTTAGAAGAATGATTCTTTTCTATTTGAAATACACAAGTATCTAATACTTCCGGATCATCAGGAAGTATGCAATCAGGCTTTGATTTAAATTCAGATACATCCAATGTTTCCATGGCAGATTCCGCAGTGTCTGTAAATGTTGAAGGTTTATTGTTATCTGAAGAATGACTACTTTCGACCAATGAATTTTCTGTGATATTATCTTTAGAACTAAAACTAGATTCAATTAAATTTTCTACATAATTAGGATCAATATCATTATTAGAAATGTCTTCTTCTGAAATAACCGACGATGTTATTGTGCTTGTAATATTTGACTCTGTGTATGTTGAATCAAGAGTTTCAGTATTAATAGATATTGTTTTTGGATCAATCAAATTAAGAGTAGTAGAAAATTCTGTTGAATTTTCTTCTTCATTTGCTTCTTTTACTGGTTCTAATTTATCTGTTTGTAGTATTAAATCTGATTGAATATCTTCTGTTTTGTTCATACTATTATTATTTCGAACAGTTACATTTATTACTTCTGTACAATTGATATTTTCAATTTCAGATATATTCCAAATTTTGTTTTGTTCTTTAACACAATCATCTGTTTCAATAGAGCTTATTTGTTCAGCATTGCATTTTTCTAAATTCTTATTTCCTGTATTCGATTTATTTTCTAACGTTTGTGTATCTTCAAATTCATTATTAGATTTCGAATATGTTTCTTCTAATTGATTATTTATAAGTAATACATTCGAGTCGTTTTCTGTTTGTATATTTTCAGATATTTCATTTTTTTCTTCCATTTCAATATTTTCTTTCATTTCA
>NW_014569805.1:174598-191105 GCF_001313835.1 Polistes canadensis
TTTTTTCTTCCATTTCAATATTTTCTTTCATTTCAATATTTTCTTTCATTTCATTATTTTCTCCCATTTCAATATTTTCTTTCATTTCAATATTTTCTTTCATTTCAATATTTTCTTTCATTTCAATATTTTCTTTCGTTTCAATATTTTCATTTGAAACTATAGTATCTTTTATGCATATTGTTTCCAATTTTTCTTCACTTATTGTTTCTACTTCCTCACACATATGACTATTATCTTTATTATCGAAGACAAGTTTTATTTTCTGTACCATTTCTTTCATTGCATTTGATTCAAAATTTGTAACGTTTATACCGCATAATTCCTGTGCAGTGCATTTTTGGACTATAAGATCTATATCTTCTTTGTTTTCTTGATTTTCTTCTTCCAGATTTTTCTTAGAGATAACTTCCATATTTTTATTATTGCCAATATTTAATTTTTCTGGTATAATATTGAAGTTTTGTAATTGTCTATTACGTTCTAAAGAATCTTCTAAAGAATCTTCTAATTTCTCCACAACACTTGAACATATAATTTTAATGTTATCTGTACTCTGTTTTATATTACTTTGGATATTTGAATTATCTTTTTCTTCTTCACAAAATGTCAAAGAAATATCAGTAAAAGTCTGTGGTAATTCTTCCTTCTTTGAATCAGTTTCAATAAAATTTGTTTCTTGCGAATCCTCTGATATATATGCTTCACCAATAAGTTGTAAACTTCCACTTATACCTTTCATGCTAACCAACGTATCGACATCATGTTTTATATTATAGTTCTTGCTTTGATCAGTATTTACTTTAGAAACTGTACTTGATTTTTCTGTTACATTAGTCTGAGATAAAACCTCATCTATAGTAGACTCCGGTGAAACATCTGCACTGTGCTTGGCACAAGATTCCTCTTGAGATTTTGGTTCATGTTCCAAATGTGCTTCTACAAAAGAATATACTGATTATAAATATAGTTATTATCATTAAAATATAATCTAATTATAAAAAAGCATTTACCATTAGAAGATACTGTATATACGTTGCTCAAAAGTGCAGGATCAAAATCAGTTTTCACATTAGTATTAGTATCTATGCAACTACCTGATTCAAGATGTTCAGATATATCCTTTTGTTTAATAGTTTGTGACTGCGATGTAATATTATCACGATCAAAAACATCTATATTAGAAACATTCGTAGAGTCTTCTATCACCTGTTGTTCATTTTTCATAATAATTCTTTCATCATCGAGTTCTTGATCTTCACTACAAATAATACTCTGATTATCTACCATGTCTTTACTGTGGATATTAGACTTTACATTTGTTTGGTTATTCTCTACTTTTGAATCGGTAATTATTTGCGAAAGAGCAGCAATTTCACTTTCTAATGTAGAATCGCTTACAGGATCAGATTGTACACCAATAATGTCATTTATATCCATAATGCTTAATGCTTCTGTATCGTAAGTTTCTGAATCACTATCTATGCAGTATGGTGCATAACGATCTGGAGAATCCTCTTTTTTAGATTGTTCTTTTTTTTGTTCTTTATTTTTATCTTTTGAGCCAAATAGGCCCATCTTAAAACTCTCAGACATTGTTTGAGGGCCTAACACAAAGCACAGTATGCTTGCTATGAAACATCAATGCGTTATTGTATTTGTCCACATATATATTATATTTATATATTCACTCAAATGCATACACTTATACATATACATTCAATACACAATATCAATAAAACATGTATATTATTTGTATAATTTATAAGCTTACTTATTAATCTATGTTGGCAACATCTTTGTTATTTTTTGGAACATATGACAATACTATCCATTTAATTATTATTATCATTGACATTAGTAAGCATAACCAATCTTTTTTGCCACATAACTATTGATTTTCAACTGGATAAACTACAATATTTCAATTAGACAAATACATAAAACACTACACCATAGAATATTCTGAAATAATACTTATATATCTAAACTTATGGTATTAATACCAATTCTTTAGTATCTCTAGTTTTTTGTATATATTTTATTTAATCAACACTTGATCAACCGACGCTCCAATGCATAATCCAACAAACCAGGTAATTCAGGGTCGCCAAGCTCACTATGAAAGCAAAGACTTATGGCGCCTCCGCAAAATAGTAGGGTACCAAACAAATACAAAACTGGTATGATATATATATATGCTGACGTTAGTTTGTAAAATCCATTAATTCGTGAAATAAATTCGGAAATAACTATATTGATCTGTTTCAATATAAAAAAAAAGCAGAATTAAATATTTCATCTAGGTAATCATATTACGTTTTACTAAAAAAATTATACATTAATGTCGAATTTTTACATATTTATAGAATATAATATATAGAAGTAATGCAACGAAATATTATGCACTAGTTATATTTTACAAATTTTCGCGCTAAATTTGAAAATGCGCAGAAGCCCTTGCGTAAAAGACTAACATGAATACTCGCCATAACGTGCACCCTCCCCACTTTTATAAAACGATTGTGCTACTTGTATATCGAGTTGAGGGTACTTTTGCTGCATATACTGCCACGAATATAATTTTTGTTTATTAATCATTCCACTAAATTATAATTAAATTATATATTTTGATATCTTATAATTTATATTCATTATAACTTAATGTGTATAAATAATGAAATATTGTATAATTCAGCTATGGCATTTGAACAGTCACGCCGAAATCGATAACGATCAATTATAATTTTTTTAATTATTATAACTTGTCATAAAAAAAACAAAAATGGCAAATAGAAAATCTTCGACTAATTCAAAAAATACAGATGATCATAGCGTTGAGGTAAGATATTTATAGTTTGTCAATCTTCTTTCAAATAAGTTTTATCCTACAAATGTTGTTATTGTCTATATAATAATACGAATTTTGTAAATGTAAATACTTTAATATATATGTAAACATTTTTAATTTCATCTATTCATAAATTAATAAATTTATTTCTTTTTTTATCTATATAGATATAATTTAAAGAATTACAAGTATAGCTTTTCATATACTTTTATATGTTTTATTTCTTTTAATTGTATTCAATATATTTTTTATGAATGTAAATAATAGTTTACTTTTATATTCCACAGACGCTGGCAGAGGTGTTCCGATGTTTTATTTGTATGGAAAAGTTACGAGATGCACATCTTTGTCCTCATTGTAGTAAATTATGCTGTTATACATGTATAAGACGATGGCTAACTGAACAACGTTCACAGTGTCCTCATTGTCGAGCCTCTCTTCATTTACATGAACTTGTGAATTGTCGATGGGTTGAAGAAGTTACCCAACAGCTTGATACATTGCAAGCTGTTGCTATATCTAATTCACGTTATGATGATTCTAATCGGGATAGGTAACACATTTATTTTTTGATAACTCCTAAAATGTTTAAATAAATTCAACTACTATTTTAAATATAATTTTATCCATTTTTAGATGTACAATACATCAAGAAAAATTATCTGTTTTCTGTTGGACATGTCGTCGTTGTATCTGTCACCAATGTGCATTATGGGGTGGAACGCACTCAGGACATACATTCAAACCCTTAGAAGAAGTTTATGAACAACATGTAAATCAATTAAAACTAGAAATAAGGCAATTGAAACGAAGACTCGTCCAATTAATCAGCCTTGTTCAAGAAGTAGTATGTATCTAATTGAAAATAATCAAATATATAAATAAATAAATAATGAAAATATATATTTTATTCTTATATACACTAGGAAAGAAATGTTGAATCAGTGAGGGCTGCAAAGGATGAAAGAGTAAGAGAAATTAGAAATGCAGTAGAACTAATGACTGTCCGTTTGGATTCCCAATTAAAAGCAAAATTGTTAACTCTAATGGGTCAAAAGAATTCTTTAACTTTGGAAACAGAACAGTTGGAAATACTATTACAAGAAGTAGAACATCAGTTGCATACTTATACTCGATCAGAACTTATAGCCAAAAGTGTTGACTTGTCTAGAATGATTTATCAAGTTTGGAAAAAACCGATAACAAATTTTGTTACTACTCCTGTTCCTGCTGATTTTCACAGGTACATAAAATATTTAAATATAAAGAATATTAATTAAAAGAAATCATTTCTTTTATTATCATAATTATTATAGTGAAATAGTACCAGGATATGATAGTGCCACATTTGCGATGCAAAATTTTACACAATTGCAATTGAAA
Source organism: Polistes canadensis (assembly GCF_001313835.1). Taxonomy (NCBI): domain Eukaryota; kingdom Metazoa; phylum Arthropoda; class Insecta; order Hymenoptera; family Vespidae; genus Polistes; species Polistes canadensis. The sequence continues at coordinate 178,833 of NW_014569805.1, forward strand.
GCAGACCCAGTGTATTCCGCACCGTTGCATGTTAATGGTTTATGTTGGAGGCTGAAAGTATATCCTGATGGCAATGGAGTCGTACGTGGAAACTATTTATCTGTATTTTTAGAACTTACTGCAGGGCTACCTGAAACATCAAAGTAAGTGGTCATAATATCTGTAATAATATATAAATAATACTTTATATGATGATTTATTGTTTTTTTTTTAGATATGAATATAGAGTTGAAATGATACATCAAGGCTTGCTTGATACAAGTAAAAATATTGTTAGAGAATTTGCTTCGGATTTTGAAATTGGCGAATGCTGGGGCTATAACAGATTTTTCAGATTAGATTTACTGGCAACGGAAGGTTATTTAAGCACAGAATTGGATACACTTATATTACGGTATCTTTTTTCTTTATATATATATATATATATATAGATTTTTTAAAATATATAATTTTAATAATATAAATATACGAAATATCGCTATTTCTTATACATCCGTAATGTATAATTCCAAAGCAGAAAATAGATTTCAGGTTAGACCACCGACTTTTTATCAACGATGTAGAGATCAGCAATGGTATATCAGTCAATTAGTAACTGTTCAAAATCAATACAAGACTCAAATCAATGAATTGAAAGAGGTAATACATAAAAAAATATATATAAATTTGTTTATAATGCATTCCATAGAAGATTCATTTTAAAATGATCATTGCTACTATAAATAAACATCTTAGTATACTTTTACTTTTAGAGACTAGCAATTGAGATTTCACGTAATACAGTAACAGCAACTAGAGCAAATAATGGAATTACAACACCTACATCAACTGCAAATATATTACCTTCAATTCAACAAAAACAGCCGCAAGGTTTAGGAGATTCTAATTTGAATTGTAATTCTGGTTTAACCATTGATACTTATTCAACCGGAAATACTATATCACAGTAAGTTTTTAAAATAAAATACATGATATATAGGAAATTCATAAAAATATAAAAAGAGAAACATGAAAATATGTTGTAGATTTTTATGTATAAATTTTATTTATTGATTAGGTCTATTCCTAATACTTCTCCCAATGCCGTTATTAATGAAACAATGCCAGAAGATCAATTAATATCTTTGACTGAATTAGGAGATTTAAAAAATATTCATCCTCCTGTATCATCTTCCACGTTGTCTTCAGTATATTCAAAATCAAATGCAAAACAAAATTGCTCCAGTAATATTAACATTATTGAAAATGAATCACGCATACCACATACTGCCAACGATGTATCAGTAGGTGATATTCAACCTACAGAAATAAATTCCTCATTGCCATCTTATTCTTCTCCAACAACTCTAAATCAACAACCATTAAATATTTCATCAAGCAGTAGTAGTAGCGATAGTGGAGTGAGTTTTTTTACTAAGTTATCTTATATATATAATTTATATGTATTATTTTTTATATTTATTTATAGTTGAGTTTACTTGTTATAGGAATTAAGTGAGCATGATATATATATAGCTGAATGTGAGAATACTGAACGCACGCAAACATTATTGGACGATAATTCTAATGATGAAAATGATGTAGACGATGAAACTATGTCAGGTATTAAACTACAACATATTTCATAGTATATATATTAGTAATAGATATTTTTTCCTGTAGATATATATTTGTATTATGTACTTCGAATTTAAAATCAACTTTCCATCATCTAAATACTATATACCAAATTAATTTGCATTTAAAAATATAATTAATAAATTAGGTACAAGTTCAAATAGGGGTCCACCTTTAGAAGAGGATCTAAAACTTATTTGGCAAGAAAATATACTTGACAAAGATATCTCAAATAAAAAACCAACAAGAATGAGTAGCAAAACGAAGAATCTATAAGAAAGAAAATCTTACGCTTAATGCTCCAAACAACATTTTTTCTAAATTTTTTAAAAGTAGTACAAATTAAATAAGAATAATTCTAATATGCGTATATAAAAATTGTCGATTAAATTAATATTGTATGTGTGACAATAAAGGTTACTCGGCTAATATTTTAAAAATTGATATGTGCATAAAATAAAATTATTTATGTATATATTTTTTTTCTTTTAAACTTCAAACTTCTATTAAGTTAAAAGCATTATGTTATAAAAGAATTACAAATATAAATTCATTTTGATAAATATATTATTTTTATTTTTAAGGTGAAAATGATATAGAAGCTGCAGAATCATTAGCACCATGGATGCAAAATAAACAAAGAATAAGGGAACAAAGTAGTAGAGATGCAATTGCAGAAACATACAGGTATAAAGAATTACTTTTATAGTTGAGGACTATAAATTTCTTATTTTATTAATTCTTATCTTGATCTAATATAACATTAAATTTAATTTTTTTATGGAAACAAATTAAAGTGAACTAAGAAGCAATGAAAGTTTAGAAGACGAAATAATGCTACTTCATCTATTCGATTATCAAGATCGAATAACTGGCTGGACTTCTTTATCTTTTAATAAACGTACATCTGATACGTCAGACTCTAGAAGCTCTATAAGCAGTATTAAATTACAAAATTCAAGTCCTTTGCACCATAGTGCTGTATTGCCCACACATCCATCAGGATACTCACACAAACATCGCGAACTCGAATCATGTAGTGAACAAACATTCCCTGATAAACATTCGAATTACGTAATGCACTCACCTCAAAAAGTTTGCAATAGTAAGATTAAACTTGATCAAGTTTCAAATAGTTATCAACAGAGAATTTTTGGTATGCCAGTTTGTGGAAATTATGTAACTCGATCGGAACCTGCAACACGTTCAAACTCTTTAGATTGTGAAAAGGATCTTTCCAAAATGTCTATTTTTAATAAATTTAATTATGAAATGGAAACGGTTAGACCAACAGATTTGATAGCGCCAAATGGTAAATAATAAAATATTTAACAAGTTATTAACATAAAATGTAAAAATGATAAGTTTATATTCAGAAAGACAACGATATCTTAAAATATTGGTAATACATATATTAATTTTTGTTGTATGAATAATTATCATATTTTAGTAATCTTGGATAGTAACAAAGTTGTATCAAAGCATTTGCTGTCTCGTCGACAATCTTCGCCAGCTTCTCCTGCAAATAGTTCACCGAATAATGAAAGTAATAAAACGTTCAATTTCGAACGACTGATTGAGTCTATTCCATTATCTCCAATATCAAATTCTACTAAATTAAGGTAAACATTTTTAAGAATAATATTTAATAATATTTTTTAGTTAACCCTTTATATTTCATTGGCATCTCTATGGGCAAAACTGTCCCCCATAAGTATTGTGATTTTTTTCTTAACGCTCGTCACTTCTATATAATTTTAAACGCAAATTATATTATTTTCTCTTATTATCATTGAAATAGGAAAAGTAATTCACAAGAAGGAAAAGATAACAATTGTACAAGTATGAAAATTCCTGCACTATCATCAGTTCATGAAAATCTCTTGTTACCTATTAATAATGCAGTAGGAACAGACACTATATCAAACCATAATAATTATAGTTGGGCTCCTGCATTATATCCTCATAAACATGGTATATTTTATATTATAATAATTTTTATTTTTATATCGATGTGAATATTTATAAATAACAAAACTAATATCTTTTTTTTATTATTGTAGTTCAACAAAATGTTACAGACACTATTGTACAAGGTACATCAACTGAAAAATTGGAGAAAAGTAATCGTGATAAGTAATTGAAATTTTTTTAATTACTAATTGTTTGATACTTGTAATTTATTATATATATATGATGCATTAAATAACTTTTTTTAGCACCACTATGCAGTAATCCTGGCAAGAAATTCTTTTATCTTAATATCAGACCTTTTATTTTGTTGGCCAAATTGTTAAATAAGATTGTGATGTCATGTTGTGATTGTGATTAATCAGTAATTATTACATTCTTTGTACACATTTTATCTATTGTTTATAATATAATCATAGCTGTTCAAATACAGCTCACGACGAATTTTTAATACCCTTTTTGTTTCCTATTAATTTATTTAATTATACAGATATGTAGAATATAAAACAAATATTATTTGTCTTTAATAAAAGCCCCCCCCCCCTGTATAATGTAATATTAATTAATATTATATTGTATCTATATATATATATATATAATATAATATAAAATATTATTTGTCCGTAATAAAAAGTAGGTAAAAATAACTATCGAAACATTGATATTCTTATAATTGTTCTTTTTTTTAGATCAAATTAGATTAGCATTAGATCAAAGATACAAACTTAAAAGTATCAAGTTTAAATGCATTATAAAAGAAAAGCAAGAACATTATATTTAAGGAAAATTGTATATTATTTTTCCTGTATTCAATTTAATTTATAAAAAACTACAAATGAGATTTATATAATATATAAATAAAAAAAAAACGATATCATATATATTTATATATAAACATATATTCTTTTATAAAAATTTAAATAGATTAAAATAAAATTTAAATTATTAGGAGAAAAGCTCGGGGAAAGGTATGGCACGTAAATACCGGTATAGTAAAACTACTATCAAGTAGATATCACAATTCATTTTTTAGTATTTTTCCTTTAGAAGTACTAGTTTTTTGTACAATTCGCATAATTCTTGTTTTATTAGAAATAATTTTACTATCTAGTTCTAATATCCTAAGAATTCTATAATATTTTCTAAATCTTTTTCGGATCATATGAACTATATGCTGATCTTCAGCAAGATCAATAGTTGATCCCAATATTAAATGAATGTACCTAATATGTTCTAATTTCAATAAAATAATTTTTTTCTTATTCCTAGCAGTTCTTCGATCAATGAAATTTAAGTGTCGCCTTAACTTTCTATAATCACATAGAAGCTGTTCAATAATTTCTAAACACAGCCAACGAATGCGAACAATACATTTGTCTGGTGGATCGGTAGCACTTAACAAACAAATATTTGTTAAAGCTTCCACACGTGAATCTCCATCTAAATTTGCTAATACGTAATTAAGTAAATTAGGAATGTTAATTGGTAAAGAAAATGGAAATACTGTACTGTCCTCTTTCCTGAAAATAAATATATTTATATTATTCTAATCGTGTAATTATTGTATAAGTTTGTTATTAAATAAATTCTCATTACCTTTTTGCTGGAAAAAACAAAATAGATGGAAAATGATTCATACTATATTCCCATGGTAAATCATTGTTATCTCCATCTATGCGTACAAATGTAAGATGATCCATTGCAGACAAGTAATGTGCTACCATCAAGTAAACATAAGATATTGCATTACAAAATGCACAATATGGGGAATAATACATTACAACCACATCCTATTAATAAAACATTAAAAATAATGTAATATTTATATATACATTATCTCTAATTCTTAGATTTCACTTGTATTTACCTTAGTTTGATCCAAGATAATATCCAAAAACGTTTCACTTGTCAAATCTGGTATACACATTTTCAATGTATTTTTCGGATCACATCTAATCTTGGTCTTAAATTTATGTACAAAGCAACGTGAGTTATCAGATCGTAATGTGCGTTGTAAAACGCCTTGAGTATAATTATTTATAAATTCTATAACAGCATGTCTATTAAAATCTGTTTGCATAACATATTCACTTTCTTGCTGAAATATATAATATTACAATTTAGATGTAATAAATAAATGCGAGAACAAAAAGATAAAGAAAAAGCAACGTGTCTAAAGAAATATATAAGCATTATAACTTACAGCAACATCTAGAATGATAGCAGCAGTTTTATCTTTTTTTTTTAAAACATCAATTCCTAAACCTTCCGCAAAATGAAAATAATGTAGACTATCAATTGCTATCAAAGATAATGTCCTATTTATGTTGCATAAAGATTTTATTAAACTTATGTTAGATTGGTTTAAAGAAACTTGAGGAAATACTGGCTTGTGATATCTATGCCCTGCAAACCATCTTTTACAATTTTCTTTTAAAAAATTATGTTTTATCGCAGTAGGAGACTGTGGATCATTTTCATCAGACTGTGATGATTTGTACTCTGAACTAAAATATAAATATAATATATATTAATATTATATTGTATTATTTACTTATATTCGGTAAAATTTACTATACCTTTTCACATCCACACTTTCATCTAAATTTATTGAAATATGATCTTGATTGCAACAAAATTCCTGTCCAGTTTGAGTATTTTCCGATATAGGTATTTTAAAAATATCTATTTCTTTACATACATGAGCATTTTGTTCGTGAATAGAAGTACAGACAGCTAAATCTTTATCAACCGAATTTAATGCTTCCTTTTTGCATAAAGAACATTTATTCATGAAAACATTTGCACAACAGCTATTATTAATCCACTGCTGAACAGAAACACTGATTGTAGGCTCATTTATTTTCATTTCATTTTCACTTACAAGATGAGTACACTTTTCATTTTGTTTAATGTAACGAGACATCGCTGTATAACGTTTGTATTGAAGACCCAAAATAATATCTTTCACTGAAAGATTATTCGCACAATTATAGTATTGTAATCCAAGTTCTCTAATCTAAAAAATTGTTATAAAATAAATAAATATATAATATAAATATCTCTATTTTAGAAAAGAAATATATTATTGTGTAATAATATATATATCTTATAATGTAAAATTTACAACATACCAGATCATAATTATAATTTTCATAATGCAAAGGATTACGTGGTGTAAATAAAAAAAATACAGGTCCTTCTCGAAGATAAGGTGCAAGAGTAAGAGATTTCATTCCAGGTGGTTGAAGCCATAATGTTGGTTGATGAATTGAACTAGTAATCCAATTTAATATATTTTCTGGCGTCCATTCTTTATCATCTGGATAGTTCTAAATATTAAAATTATTTTTTGGAATTGTTTATAAAAAAAAATATAACAATGCCAAATACATAAATTACAAGTTTCCATTATTTACCAAAGTTTCATTCCACATAAATAAAGATGCAGTAGGAGTTTTAGTAATTTCGTAATTGGATTGACTGGATAATGCATTTGTTACGACAGCAAATGCAAGTTCTCTATTAGGATCCTTTTCTAACGATCTTATAGCAGCTTTGTAAAATTCTTTATATCCTGGACTGTTAGCTAATCCGGTAAAATTAAAATAACCTACAATTACAGCCTGCAATGAATAAACAGAGTACAATAAAAAAGTACCTAATTTTGTTACAATTACAAAAATTTCTATCCATCTTTTGCACTCACATCATAAGTAACAAGCAATTGCTTTATAGATTTTTTATTTGTTATCCTAATAATTGGATTTATAAATGCATGAAGAAATCGAATCATATATGGTGCAGTACGTATGCCTCTGTACTGTATACCTGAATCTCTTGCCGGATAAAGTATGAGAACTGGATAACTTTGAATTTTATTGTATTGCGTTCTGCATTCAGAATTTGGATGCCAACAATTAATAGCAGTAAAAAATATCTAAAAAGATAATTTAATAAAACAAGAAGAACGATATAAAATACATGCTGTATATAAGATTAATTTATTAACTTTTTATACCTGTGGATAATAATATTCGGCTACTTTTTCAAATTCATCTCGTACTAATTGGCTTTCTGCATCCCATGGGGCATAATACATAACAAAACTAAATTCTATATCCGTGACTCTGTCTATCATAGCACTTAAGTGACCTTTGTAAAAATCTAAAACGATGGAACTTTGATTAAAAAATGGTCTTGCCGATGGTGGTTTAGATATTCTTGGTGGTCTGTAAATAAAATAAATAACAATATAAATATTTATATATTTAATTAAGATAATTATTAAATAAATAAGTTATTTATTTATATAAACAAAAATATCTTATAACTTTTGTCAACTAAAGTATAATACAAGTTTAAAAAGGGTAATTTTGAAAACTAGTATTTAAAAAGTAATACCATCGAAGGTTATAAAAGTGTTATAAAAAAATCATAAACATTAAAACACAACCTAAAACTTACGAACTGTGAAGTGCAGCTAACGCAGTGAACATGACAGCAAGAATAAAACATATTATTTCCGTAGCATAAGAGAACATTTTGTTAGCCAATTTTTGTTCTATCGTTGTACTTTGACTTGATTCTTTGGCCACGTTGTTACTTCCTGAATCCGGTATAGTTGAGTGCAAGTTATCAGCATTTCTCAACGGGCTTATTTCGCGCGCTTCACTTGACATTATCCGTTAAACCAAAAGAAAATTAAAGAATGAAATAGCGTTTATTCACGCTCATAAAACACTTATCATTTTCCTCTGTGAATCTATCACAGAAAATAACAACTGATTTAATTAAGAAAGATTAGGCGGGCTTTCTTTAGACTTATTCTGGCTTTCTATACGTATAGGTATATTAACAAAGCGGAAACAGCTGACCATTTGACAACATATTAAAAGATGTCTAAATCTACAATAAATATAATCATACAATTAAAAGAATGGACAATGCCATACTTCAATCAAATTGTTATCATTAATTCTAATAGATACATATTTTCTTTACAAATTACAATTGTATTCATTCATTGTCTAACTATTATTACATTTCACTTACTACATTACAATCAAGTTTTTTAACATAAACAATAACTACTAATCGACCTAAAAAGATATTAACCTAAAGGTTGGTTTATTTTTCTCTACAATTTTCAATGCCCTCTAGAGGAAGAAAAATTATATATTATATATACATATATATGTTTAGTTTAATCCTATATACATGTCAAAATGCATAGGATCCTAATTCACATTTTCCATTTTTTCCATTTTACAGATGGCGTTTTCATGCTATTACAATTTCTAGGGATTTTCAGCCTGATTTTTCGGAATAATTTTTTAATAGAACAATGCCCATTTAATTTCATAAATAAATTGATAGTTTTAAATGATATTTGGTAAAAGGACATTCTTTTTTAGTTTAATTTTTATACAGACAAATTAAAAACATTTTATCGTTCACAATTGCTAACACATTTTCTTATTAGTTAATTTATTCCAAGATGTCTGCACCCAATGTTGCCAACTATTTAATTGACAACAATATTTAATGGATGAACATGGTATAAATGCTTACCGAAGTAAAAAATTAGAATCCATTTGTATATTTTGAATTTTTTTTAAATTTAATTTAAATACAAAGAAAATGTTCTATCACGTATGTAAAAATTTATTTTTTTATCGTTCTGTGTTTTTTTTTAAACTTAAACTATAATTTATTCTTCAGAGATCAATCAATAAATCCTTTATTGAATCAGTTGGGAAGAATTAATCTTTTTGTATGTTTATTAATTAACATAGATATCATTGGAGCAAGAAGTCTTATTACATCCAAGATATTTTGGACCTCAACTGCTTGAAATAGTTAAACAAAAACTTTATACAGAAGTAGAAGGAACATGTACTGGAAAGTAAGATCATATATTTGAATGTGATGCAACAGGTATTTACTAAATAATATTTTAGGTATGGCTTTGTTATAGCAGTAACACTTATAGATAATATCGGTGCTGGTATAATACAACCAGGAAAAGGATTTGTAGTATATCCTGTTAAATATAAAGCAATTGTCTTTAGACCATTTAAAGGTGAAGTTTTGGATGCAATTGTAACACAAGTAAACAAGGTAAACATTACAATATTACAGAAAATATATATAAATTAGTTTAGCATATATATAATTAATGATAACACATTAAATTTTTTGTACAGGTTGGAATGTTTGCAGAAATCGGACCATTATCTTGTTTTATATCTCATCATGTAAATATCAGTAATTATTTTTTTATAGTACTAAATGTATTTTATTTTATATATATGTAAAATATTATTTCAGTCAATCCCAGAAGAAATGCAATTTTGTCCTAATGTTAATCCACCTTGTTATAAATCAAAAGAAGAGGTAATTATTTATTGCTTGATAACTTGGAAAATTATTTGCTATAATTAATACGATATTACTACTGTAACAAAAATATTAATCCTTAAATTTAAAATTTTCAGGACGTAATCATTCAAGCCGACGATGAAATAAGATTAAAAATAGTTGGAACAAGAGTAGATGCTACTGGTATTGTTAGTATTCAATTCAAATATTCTTATTAATAATAAAAATATTCGCAATATAATAACCATGGATAAACATTTATTTTGTTCTAGTTTGCTATAGGAACATTGATGGACGATTATTTAGGTAAGATTACTTAATTAATAATAACAATATATTAATATATATTTAGCTATAAATAAACTTGTTTTTTTTTTAGGTCTTGTATGTAACTGAATTGTTCATACATTCTATTATAGACTACCCTCCTACAAGTTTGTAAATAGAAAGGAATATGTTATAACAATGTCTATTGCAATTAAATGAAAAACAGCGATGAACTATATTTATACATTGAAATTTAATAAATTTAAGAGAATCAGATTTAATTATTACAATTAATGAATACCATTTTGTTACCTATTCTTATTTCCGTATTTTTACGTGTTAAAGCAAAAGCTTATTCACTCCTTATCAAAGGAACTATATAAAAGATATAAATAAAATTATCCTTAATTTTTATTCTCGAGTATTTTAGCCAAATATATATAATAATAGCATAGAAAATACTGTTAATCATTACACCATGGTATGCAAAATAAATATTAAATATAATAATCATAAATTAACATTTGTTACAAAATCTATTATAAATTAATTTATCCTTTAATTTATTACATAATTTATAAGTTCATAAATTCTCCTTTTTTTTATGAATAAACATCTAAAAATTTAAATACTATTATAAGATTTTATTTATCTTTTTATTTAATACATTGAATGCCACATTAATTTTACATGGCTTACCCATGATGCAGACACGAACTTACTGTTATGTGTTAGACATATTGAAATGTTATTTAGAACAGATAAGTTAAAGTTTATAATTATTGATTATAATTAATGCATTTATCTTACTGGGGGGTCACACGTAACTTGTGTGATGTTGAAATGCATTTTTTTGTATTGGCTCGATTAACAAAATGCCGAGATAGTACAATGAAAGATTTTCTTTCTTCACATACGAGCCTACTGAAAAAACAACGTCATAAATATAAAATGATTTTGTAAAATATGTTACAAAAAAAATTCCAAGAACCTAGGTAAGACCAAGGACAAAAAACTCTACCAAAATAGTTGTGGCATATTGTGAAATCTATTGATTTACCTTTCCTCTGTTTAAAATGGTTTAATACAAAACATCCACTATACGCATGCATAATATTTAAGCATACATGTCACATATACAAATAAAACTATTTTGATATATTATTTTATATTGAATTAATTTCTTCAAATCATTGAAATTTACTCGAATTATATTTCTAATAATCTTAGTTTCACTGGTCACTGATGATCCCTATGGCATTCAATGCGTTAATAAATTTTTGTAAATAAAAGTAAAGATATTTTTGATAGATATATTAATTCGCAGATAGTAAATTGATTTTATATTTTTTTGTTAAGTCCAAATTATTTACATATTATTTAAAATTAAACGAAATTTCAAAAATCTATGCAATCTATTTCATTATTACAAGGATGCGCTGTGAAAAATTACAGCGCTTAACAAGCGTCGATAAGATTGTATTAATGTACATAAATTGTGTTTATTTCGCTACTTGTGTAACCTTTTAGTTATCTCGTCATTTTACAATGAGCACATGGTTTCAATATTGTAATAAATTCATTTCAACTATTTTGCGTTTGCAGATTTTTTAATCCTATGAACAGTGCAAGTTTTGTAGCAACTTCTGGTTTTTCTTTTTCATAAAGTTTACTTTGATCAGGCATCAATTTGTCCATTACATGCTTATATATCTTACCATCGGCACCTACATGATATGTAGAAAATCCATCGTACCATCTAGAAATTATAATAAATAATTTAAATATTCTCTTAAGGTTTTATTCCCGTTAATTAAATAAAATAAATAAATACATACACTTCTGCATCATTTAAAGCTTCCTTTATTCTCCAAAATTTTAATTTCCATAATGTAAAAATTGCTCTTAGTCCTGTAATACCGCTAATTCGCCAACGTACTTTTATTGTATCATCTTCCGGATTAATAGTTATTTTTAATACATCTAATTTTATGTATGCAAATTTTATATGACCAATTGTTCTTATAATAGTTA